>NW_026648589.1:0-32187 GCF_030028045.1 Hippopotamus amphibius kiboko | reverse complement strand
TACACACAAACAGTAATAGATAACAAAATAACCGAAATTACAAATACTCTAGATGCTACAAACAGCAGAATAACTGAGGCAGAAGAATGAATAAGTGAGTTGGAAGATAGAATGGGGGAAATAACTGTCACAGAGCAGGAAAAAGAAAAAAGAATAAAAGGAATGGAAGACAGTCTCAGAGACCTTGGTGACAACATTAAGCCCACCAACATTCGAAATCATAGGCATTCCAGAAGAAAAACAAAGAAAGGGTCTGAGAAAATATTTGAAGAGGTTATAGTGGAAAACTTCCCCAACATGGGAAAGGAAATAATTCATCAAGTCCAAGAAGTGCAGAGAGTCCCATCTAGAATAAACCCAAGGAGAAATACACTGAGGCACATATTAATCAAACTAATGAAAATTAAACACAAAGAAAACATATGAAAAGCAGCAAGAGAAAAGCAACAAATAACATAGAAGGGAAAACGCAAAAGGATAAGAGCTTATGTTTCTGCAGAAACTCTGCAGGCCAGAAGGGAGTGGCAGGATCTATTGAAAGTCCTGAGAGAGAAAAACCTACAGGCAAGCATACTCTACCCAGCAAGAATCTCATTCAGATTCCATGGAGAAATCAAAAGCTTTACAGACAAGCAACAGCTAAGAGAATTCAGCACCACCAAACCAGCCTTACAACAATTGCTAAAGGAACTTTTCGAAGCAGGAAATACAAGAGAAGGAACAGATCTACAAAAACAAACCCAAAACAATGAACAAAATGGTAATAGGAACATACATGTCAATCATCACATGAAATTGTACATGGATTAAATGCTCCAACCAAAAGACATAAACTGGCTGAATGGATACAAAAACAAGACCCTTACATATGCTGCCTACAAGAAACCCACTTCAGACCAAGGGACATATATAGACTGAAAGTAAAGGATGGAAAAAGATATTCCATGCAAGTGGAAGTCAAAAGAAAGCTGGAGTAGCAATACTCATATCAGACACATTAGACTTTAAAGTAAAGACTATTACAAGAGACAAGGCAGGACACTACAGAATGATCAAGGGATCCACCCAAGAAGAACATAGAACAACTGTAAATATCTATGCACCCAACATAGGAGCACCTCAATACATAAGGCAAATGCTAACAGCCATAAAAGGGGAAATCGACAGTAACAGAATAATAGGACGAGCCTTGAACACCCCACTTACATCAATGGACAGATCATCCAAACAGACAATAAATAAGGACATGCAGCCTTTACATGACACATTAGGCCATCTCGACTTAATGAATATTTATAGGACATTCCATCCCAAAACGAGACAGAATACACTTTCTTCTCAAGTGCACATGGAAAATTTTCTCGGAGAGATCACATCTTGGGTCACAAATCAAGCCTCAGTAAATTCAAAAAAATTGAAATCGTATCAAGCATTTTCTCTGACCACAATGACATGAGACTACATATCAATTACAGGAAAAAAACTGGAAAAATACAAACACATGGCGACTAAACAATATGCTATTAAACAACCAAGAAATCACTCAAGAAATCAAAGAGGAAATCAAAAAAATACTAGAAACAAATGTCAATGAAAACACAACAACCCAAAATCTATGGGATGCAGCAAAAGCAGTTCTAAGAGGGAAGTTGATAGCAATACAGTCCTAGCTCAAGAAACAAGAAAAATATCAAATAAACAACCTAACCTTAACACCTAAAACAATTACAGAAAGAACAAAAAAACCCCAAAGTGAGCAGAAGGAAAGAAGTCAGAAAGATCATATCAGAAATAAATGCAAAAGAAATGAAGGAAACAACATCAAAGATCAATAAAACTAAAAGCTGGTTCTTTGAGAAGATAACAAAATTGATAAACCATTAGCCAGACTCATCAGGAAAAAAAGGGAGAAGATTCCACATAGTTTTAGAAGTTGGAGCCACAGCCATCAGAAGACAAAGAAATAAAAGGAATCCAAATTGGAAAAGAAGAAGTCAAATTGTCACTCTTTGCAGATGACATGATATTATATATAGAAAACCCTAAAGATGCTACCAGAAAACTGCTAGCCACTAATCGATGAATTTAGTAAAGTAGCAGGATACAAAATGAATGCACAGAAATCTCTTGCATTCCTATACACTAACAACGAAAGAGCAGAAAGAGAAATTAAGGAAACTCTCCCATTTACCATTGCAACCAAAAGAAGAAAATACCTAGGAATAAATCTGCCTAAGGAGGCAAAAAGATCTGTATGCAGAAAACTATAAGACACTGATGAAAGAAATCAAAAGACGACACAAAGAGATGGAGGGGACATACCATGTTCTTGGATTGGAAGAATCAATATTGTGAAAATGACTATCTTACCCAAAACAATTTGCAGATTCAACACAATCCCGATCAATTACCAATGGCATTTTTCACAGAACTAGAACAAGAAATCTTACGATTTGTATGGAAACACAAAAGACCCCGAAGAGCCAAAGCAATCTTGAGAAGGAAAGACGGAGTTGGTGGAATTAGGCTTCCTTAGGCTTCCTGACTTCAAACTATACTACAAGGCCACCATGATCAAGACAGTATGGTACTGGGCACAAAAATAGAAAGTGAGATCAATAGAACAAGAATAAAGAACTCAGAGGTAAACGCAAGCATATATGGGCAGCTTATCTTTGACAAAGGAGGCACGAATTATACAATGGAAAAAAGACAGCCTCTTCAATAAGTGGTGACTGGTGAAAAATTGGACAGCAACATGTGAAAGAATGAACTTAGAAACACTTCCTAACACCATACACAAAAATAAACTCCAAATGGATTAAAGACCTACATGGAAAGGCCAGACACTATCAAACTCCTAGAGGAAAACATAGGCAGAACACTCTATGACATCCATCAAAGCAAGGTCCTTTCTGACCCACCTCCTGGAATCATGGAAATAAAATCAAGAATAAACAAATGGGACCTCATAAAACTTATGAGCTTTTGCATAGCGAAAGAAACCATAAACAAGACTAAAAGGCAACCCTCAGAATGGGAAAAAATAGTTGCCTATGAAACAACGGACAAAGGATTAACCTCCAAAATATACAAGCAGCTCATGCAGCTTCATACCAAAAAAGCAAATAACCCAATCCACAAATGGGCGGAAGACCTAAATAGACATTTCTCCAAAGAAGACAAACAGATGGCCAACAAACACATGAAAAGATGCTCAACATCACTAACCATTAGAGAAATGCAAGTCAAAGCCACAATGAGGTGTCACCTCACGCCGATCAGAATGGCCATCATCACAAAATCTGGAAACAACAAATGTTGGAGAGGGTGTGGAGAAAAGGGAACTCTCCTGCACTATTGGTGGGATTGTAAGTTGGTACAACCACTATGGAAAACAATTCGGAGGTTCCTTAAAAAACTACAACTAGAACTACCATATGATCCAGTAATCCCACTACTGAGCATATACCCAAAGAAAACCATAATCCCAAAAGAAACATGTACCATAATGTTTATTGCAGCACTATTTACAATAGCCAGGACATGGAAGCAACCTAAATGCCCATCAACAAATGAATGGATAAAGAAGATGTGGCATATATATACAATGGAATATTACTCAGCTATAAAAAGGGATGAGATGGAGCTCTATGTAATGAGGTGGATAGACCTAGAGTCTGTCATACAGAGTGAAGTAAGTCCGAAAGAGAAAGACAAATAGTGTATGCTAACTCACATATACGCAATCTAAAAATGGTACTGATGATCTCAGGGACAAGAACAAGGATGCAGGTGCAGAGAATGGACTGGAGAACTCGAGGTTTGGGAGGGGCCGGGGGGTGAAGGGGAAGCTGAGATGAAGCAAGAGAGTAGCACAGACATATATATACTACCAACTGTAACGTAGATAGCCAGTGGGAAGCTGTTGTATAACAAAGGGAGTTCAACTCGAGGATGGAAGATGCCTTAGAGGACTGGGACAGGGAGGGTGGGGGGGACTCGAGGGAGGGTGGGGGGGGAGTCAAGGGAGGGAGGGAATACGGGGATATGTGTATAAAAACAGATGATTGAACTTGGTGTACCCCCAAAAAATAATAAATAAATAAATAAAATTTAAAAACAAAAAAGAAAAGATGACTAGCTACAAATTTCAATATAAATTATTAAATAAACAAAGAAAGTGAAGTGACTGATAAGGTGGTCAGGATAGGCTTCGTAAGAGCAGGAAGGATTAAAAAATAGACATGCATGAACCCACTGAAATAAAGGAGTTGTACAGGTTTGGAGCAACTAGCAACACACTTTTAAGTAAAGAAAAGCAAGTCTGAGGACTGACTCCACCTGACTTCAAAACTTACTATAAAGCTGCAGTGATCAAGACAGGATGATATTCATAAAAGAATAACAAAATGAATGTATGAAACAGAATACAGAGCCTAGAAATACTTACACAAACATAGACAATTAATCTTTGACAAAGGCAGCAAAGGACAGTAGAACAAGGATAGTCTTTTCAACAAATGATGCTGGAATAATTGGACATCCACACGCGAAAAAACAATGAATCTAGACACAGACTTTACACCTTCCACAAACAGTAACTCAAATGGATCACACTAAAATGCAAAACCACAGAACTCCCAGAAGATAACACAGAAGAAAATCTAGGTGACAAGTATGATGAGGATATTTTAAATACAACACCCAAGTACAATCCAGGAAAGAAATAATTGGTAAACTGGACTTCATGACAATTCAAAACTTCTGCTCTGCAAAAGACAATGTCAAGAGAAGGGAAAGACAAGCCACAGGTTACGAGAAAATATCTGCAAAAGGCAGATCTGATAAAGGACTATCATTCAACATTTACAAAGAATTCTTAAAACAGCAATAAGAAAATGGAGAGTCTAATTTTTAAAAATGGGCAAAAGGTCTTAACAGACACCTCACTAAAGAAGATATACACCTGGCAAGGAAGCATATGAAAAGGTGTTCAATATCACATGTCATTAGGGAATTGAGATTTTTTTATAAATTTATTTATTTATTTGTTCTTGGCTGCATTGGGTCTTCGTTGCTGCGAGGGCTTTCCCTAGCTGTAGCAAGGGTGGGCTACTCTTTGTTGTGGTGCACAGGCTTCTTATTTCAGTGGCTTCTCTTGTTGCTGAGCACTGGCCCTAGGTGCTTCAGTACTTGCGGCACATGGGCTCAGTAGTTGTGGCTGGCGGGCTCTAGAGTGCAGGCTCAGTGGTTGTGGCACATGGGCTTAGTTGCCCCGTGGCATGTGGGATCTTCCTGGACCAGGGATCAAACCCATGTCCCTTGCATTGGCAGGCAGACTCTTAACCACTGTGCCACCAGGGCAGTCCCAGGAATTGAGAATTACAACAATGACATACCACCACACACCTTTTAGGATGGCCAAAATCCAAAACACTGACAACAGCAAATACTGGAGAGGATGCAAAGCAACGCAAATTCATACACTACTAGTGGGAATGCAAAATGATGCAGCCACTTTGGAAGACAGTCTGGCAGTTTCCTACAAAACTAAACATACTCATCTCACACAATCCAGGAATCACTGTTCTTGGCATGTACTCAAATGCTGACATCTATGTCCACATGAAAACCTGAACACGGAAACTTACGGGAACTTTATTTATAACTGCCAAAACTTGGACACATTCAAGATGTCCTTTAGGAAGTGAATGGATAAATACACTGTGGTATAAACAGACAATGGAATATTATTCAGTGCTAAAAATGAGTTACCAAGTCATGAAAAGACATGGAAGAAACTTAAACACATACTACTAAGTGAAAGAAGCCAGTCTGAAAGGGCTGCCTACACACTGGATGATCCCTCCCAACCACCTGAATTCTGGAAAAGGCAAAACCATGGAGACATAAAAAAATCAGTCGTTGACAGTACTGCAGGGAGGCAGAATACAGAGGGTTTTTAGGGTAGTGAAAACACCCTGTATGATACTACAATGGTGGATACATATCATTATATATTCATCTAAACACACAGCATGTGTAATACCAGGAATAACCCCTCATGTGAACTATGAACTCTGGATGATAAAGATGTGTCCACGTACCTAAATAGACATTTCTCCAAAGGAGTTATTCGGATGGCCAACAGGCACATGAAAAGATGCTCAATATCACTAATTATTAGAGAAATGCCAATCAAAAATACAATGAGGTAGCACCTCACAACAGTCAGAATGGCCATCATTAAAAAGTCGACAGGGCTTCCCTGGTGGCGCAGTGGTTAAGAACCCACCTGCCAATGCAGGGGACACGGGTTCAATCCCTGGTCCGGGAAGATCCTACATGCCGCAGAGCAACTGAGCCCGTGCGCCCCAACTACTGAGTCCGCACCCTGCAACTACTGAAGCCTGCCAGCCTAGAGCCTGAGCTCCGCAGCAAGAGAAGCCACTGCACTGAGAAGCCTGTGCACCACACCGAAGAGCAGCCCCTGCTCATCACAACTAGAGAAAGCCCGGGCCCAGCAACAAAGACCCAATGCAGCCAATAAATAAATAAATAAATAAATACATTTTAAAAACGGTGATCTTCAAGGTTTAAAAAAAAGGAAAAAAAAGGCTACCAATAAGAAATGCTGGAGAGGGCCTGGAGAAAAGGGAACCCTCCTACACTGGTGGTAGGAATGTAAATTGGTGCAGCTATTTTAGAAAACAGTATGGAGGTTTCTTAAAAAAACTCAAAATAGAGTTGCCATGTGACCCAGCAATCCCAGTCTGGGGCCTCTATCCAGAAAAAACTGCAATTTGCAAAGATACACGCACCCCAATGTTCACAGCAGCACTATCTACAGTAGCCAAGACATGCGAGCAACCTAATGTCCATCTACAGAGGAGCAGATAAAGATCTGCTACATGTATACAATAGAATACTTACGGGGCCATGATAAAGAATGAAATAATGCCATTGGAAGCAACATGGATGGACCTGGAGATTATCATCCTAAGTGAAATAAGTCAGGAAGAGGAAGACAAACACCATATGATGTTACTTACGTGTGGCATCTAAAATAGGATACAAATGAACCTATTTACAAAACAGAGACAGACTCATAGACATAGAAAACAAATTTGTGGTTAGCAAAGGGGAAAGTGGGTGGGGAAGAGATAAATTAGGAGTTTGGGATTAGCAGATACAAACTACTATATATGAAATAGATAAACAACAAGGTCTTACTGTATAACACAGGGAACCATATTCAATCTCCTGTAATAGAGTGGGAAGACAAGGGGTAGGGAAATCAAAGGAGGAAATCTAAAGGCCTCAAGGAATGTTGTAAAAGTATAAAGGAAGTCATAATCCTACACTTGTTCATTGATCCTGAGTTCATAATGATATAATGTTAATTAATATTTTATTTACATATTAATGAAGGGGGCAGAGTCAAGATGACAGCCTGGGAAGACGCAGAGATCACATCTCCCCACAAATAGATCAGTTGCCAGAGGCCAACGGGGGACCTGAGACCCAAGCAGACTGCGGGAACCCCGCAACAACCAGGCAGGACCTGGGGCAAGTCAGGGGGGCGGGGAAGGGGAAGCCACACTGGACCAGCGCCCCTGGGGGGTGGCTGGGGGAGGTCTGGAGGGACCGTTGAGGGCTGGGGAGATCAGGAAACTGCAACTGGGTTTCTCCCACCCAGGAGGCCAGGAGGCCTGCTGAGCTCCCCAGCTGGAGGGCCTGCTGGGCCCCCCAGCAGGGTCCTCCACCCTCCAAGGCCCCCGCTGGGCTGCCTGGGTCCCGGGGGTGTGCGAAGGAGGGAGGAGGGGTGAGGAGGTGGAGAGGAGGACAGGAGGGGTGGGGGCCTTGAGATTGGGGGATGGGGAGGCGAGAGGGCACTTTGCCTGCCCTCTTGGCCAGGGAGGCCGACTGGGCTCCCAGGCTTGGTCCTTTACTCTCCAGGCCCCCCTCCGGCACGAGGATCCTGGGGGTGTGGGGGGGTGGGGAGGCAGACAATGGGGGTGGGAAAGGATCTCTCCAGGTCAGAAGAATAGGGGAGGCACCGCTGGGTATTACTTCTGGGCGGGGCCTCCACCTTCCAAGGCTCCTCCAGGCCGTTGATCCTAGAAGTACAGGAGGGAAGCAGTGGGGGGAAAAGAAGAGCGACAGAAGAGGGGAGGGATGCTCTGGGATCAGAGGATCAGGGGAGGAGTGGAAGGCATTTCCACTGCCCACTGGCCCAAGAAGCCTGCTGGGCTCCTGAGGCTGGTCCCTCGGTCTCTCTGGCTGAGTGGGTTGTACAAGCCTGGGAGGGAGGGAGGAGAGGAGAAGAGGAAGAGAGGCAGACAGCAGTGGGGGGGACCTTGCAGGACCAGAGGATCAGGGGTAGACACTGCGGGAAATCTCCCTACCCACTTGGCACCGGGAGGCCTGGTGCGCCCCCAGGCCTGGTCTTCGGTCCTCCAGGGGCCCCTCTTGGTCTCACTGGTCCTAGGGGTGTAGAAGGAAAGCAGGGATGAAGAGGAGAGGCAGGCAGGGGAGGGGGCCTTCTGGGATTGGAGGATCAAGGGAGGCGGAGAAGGTATTTCCCCTGCCTACTAGCTCTGGGAAGCCTGCTAGGCTCACAGACCTGGGCTTTCACACTCCAGGCCCCCTCCAGCTGCTTGGGACCTAGGAGAGTGGGGGGTGGGGGAGAGGAAGAGAGGCAGACAGGAACCTTAGGAGACTGGGAGATCTGGGGAAGTGCCACAGGCTTTACCCTAGCCCAGTTGGCCCTGAGAAGCCTGTTGGGCATCAGAGTCTGGTCTCCTGCCTTTCAGTGCCCCCTGCAGCTGTGAGGGTCCTAGGGGAATAGAAGAGAGGGGGTGAGGAAGAAGAGAACCCAAGGGGGAGCGACCCTCCAAGATTGGAGAACTAGGGGAGGTGCCTAGAATTTCTCCCACCAACTCGGGCCCAGGGAGCCCACTGGGTACCTTGACCTGGTCCTTTGCCTGCAGGACCAGAGGCATTCGTGGGCCCCTCTGCCTCATTGGGCCTAAGCCCCATTCCCCACCACCGCCAAGGCCTTTGCGAAGTGTAGGCCCTGCCCACTGCTGAACTCCCCACCCCGCCCCGCCATCCCTTGTCTAAGCCCCACCCCCACAGCCAAGGCCTCTTATGGCTTTTTGTTTTCTTTTTTTTTCTTTCCACCTCCTCACTTAGGCGATTGCAGTTGTTTTACCTTCCAGCTGTTGCTCCATTGTTTTTTAAATTTTTTCTAACACATCTGTTAGTTTCTTATTACCGTATTTTTTATCTTGCTATTGTTCTGCTGTTCTCCTAGTTTTTTTTTTAATTTTTTTCATTTTCCTGCTCCACATGGCTTGTGGGATCTTGATTCACAAGCCCAGGGTCAGGTCTGAGCTCCTGAGGTGGGAGCTCTGAGTCCAAAACATTGGACTAGCAGGGAAACCCAGTTCGCAGGGAATATTCATCTGACTGAGGTCTCCCAGAGGTTCTCAGCTCAACACGAAGACCCAGCTATACTCAACAGCCTACAAACTCCAGTGCTTGAAACCTCAGACCAAACACCCCGTGGGAGAGGAACACAATCCCACCCATCCAAAGTGGGGGAAAAATGAGATGACAAAAAAATATGTCACAGATGAAGGAACAAGGTAAAAATACACAAGACCAAATAAATGAAGAGGAAATAGGAAAATTGCCTGGAAAAGCATTCAGAGTAATGATAGTAAAGATGATCCAACATCTCGATAACAAAATTAAGAAAATACAAGAAACAGTTAATAAGGACTCAGAAGAACTAAAGAACACACAAACAGTAATAGATAACAAAATAACCGAAATTACAAATACTCTAGATGCTACAAACAGCAGAATAACTGAGGCAGAAGAATGAATAAGTGAGTTGGAAGATAGAATGGGGGAAATAACTGCCACAGAGCAGGAAAAAGAAAAAAGAATAAAAGGAATGGAAGACAGTCTCAGAGACCTTGGTGACAACATTAAGCCCACCAACATTCGAATCATAGGCATTCCAGAAGAAAAACAAAGAAAGGGTCTGAGAAAATATTTGAAGAGGTTATAGTGGAAAACTTCCCCAACATGGGAAAGGAAATAATTCATCAAGTCCAAGAAGTGCAGAGAGTCCCATCTAGAATAAACCCAAGGAGAAATACACTGAGGCACATATTAATCAAACTAATGAAAATTAAACACAAAGAAAACATATGAAAAGCAGCAAGAGAAAAGCAACAAATAACATAGAAGGGAAAACGCAAAAGGATAAGAGCTTATGTTTCTGCAGAAACTCTGCAGGCCAGAAGGGAGTGGCAGGATCTATTGAAAGTCCTGAGAGAGAAAAACCTACAGGCAAGCATACTCTACCCAGCAAGAATCTCATTCAGATTCCATGGAGAAATCAAAAGCTTTACAGACAAGCAACAGCTAAGAGAATTCAGCACCACCAAACCAGCCTTACAACAATTGCTAAAGGAACTTTTCGAAGCAGGAAATACAAGAGAAGGAACAGATCTACAAAAACAAACCCAAAACAATGAACAAAATGGTAATAGGAACATACATGTCAATCATCACATGAATTGTACATGGATTAAATGCTCCAACCAAAAGACATAAACTGGCTGAATGGATACAAAAACAAGACCCTTACATATGCTGCCTACAAGAAACCCACTTCAGACCAAGGGACATATATAGACTGAAAGTAAAGGGATGGAAAAAGATATTCCATGCAAGTGGAAGTCAAAAGAAAGCTGGAGTAGCAATACTCATATCAGACACATTAGACTTTAAAGTAAAGACTATTACAAGAGACAAGGCAGGACACTACAGAATGATCAAGGGATCCACCCAAGAAGAACATAGAACAACTGTAAATATCTATGCACCCAACATAGGAGCACCTCAATACATAAGGCAAATGCTAACAGCCATAAAAGGGGAAATCGACAGTAACAGAATAATAGGACGAGCCTTGAACACCCCACTTACATCAATGGACAGATCATCCAAACAGACAATAAATAAGGACATGCAGCCTTTACATGACACATTAGGCCATCTCGACTTAATGAATATTTATAGGACATTCCATCCCAAAACGACAGAATACACTTTCTTCTCAAGTGCACATGGAAAATTTTCTCGGAGAGATCACATCTTGGGTCACAAATCAAGCCTCAGTAAATTCAAAAAAATTGAAATCGTATCAAGCATTTTCTCTGACCACAATGACATGAGACTACATATCAATTACAGGAAAAAAACTGGAAAAAATACAAACACATGGCGACTAAACAATATGCTATTAAACAACCAAGAAATCACTCAAGAAATCAAAGAGGAAATCAAAAAATACCTAGAAACAAATGTCAATGAAAACACAACAACCCAAAATCTATGGGATGCAGCAAAAGCAGTTCTAAGAGGGAAGTTGATAGCAATACAGTCCTAGCTCAAGAAACAAGAAAAATATCAAATAAACAACCTAACCTTAACACCTAAAACAATTACAGAAAGAACAAAAAAACCCCAAAGTGAGCAGAAGGAAAGAAGTCAGAAAGATCATATCAGAAATAAATGCAAAAGAAATGAAGGAAACAACATCAAAGATCAATAAAACTAAAAGCTGGTTCTTTGAGAAGATAACAAAATTGATAAACCATTAGCCAGACTCATCAGGAAAAAAAGGGAGAAGATTCCACATAGTTTTAGAAGTTGGAGCCACAGCCATCAGAAGACAAAGAAATAAAAGGAATCCAAATTGGAAAAGAAGAAGTCAAATTGTCACTCTTTGCAGATGACATGATATTATATATAGAAAACCCTAAAGATGCTACCAGAAAACTGCTAGCACTAATCGATGAATTTAGTAAAGTAGCAGGATACAAAATGAATGCACAGAAATCTCTTGCATTCCTATACACTAACAACGAAAGAGCAGAAAGAGAAATTAAGGAAACTCTCCCATTTACCATTGCAACCAAAAGAAGAAAATACCTAGGAATAAATCTGCCTAAGGAGGCAAAAGATCTGTATGCAGAAAACTATAAGACACTGATGAAAGAAATCAAAGACGACACAAAGAGATGGAGGGACATACCATGTTCTTGGATTGGAAGAATCAATATTGTGAAAATGACTATCTTACCCAAAACAATTTGCAGATTCAACACAATCCCGATCAAATTACCAATGGCATTTTTCACAGAACTAGAACAAGAAATCTTACGATTTGTATGGAAACACAAAAGACCCCGAAGAGCCAAAGCAATCTTGAGAAGGAAAGACGGAGTTGGTGGAATTAGGCTTCCTTAGGCTTCCTGACTTCAAACTATACTACAAGGCCACCATGATCAAGACAGTATGGTACTGGCACAAAAATAGAAAGTGAGATCAATAGAACAGAATAAAGAACTCAGAGGTAAACGCAAGCATATATGGGCAGCTTATCTTTGACAAAGGAGGCACGAATATACAATGGAAAAAAGACAGCCTCTTCAATAAGTGGTGCTGGGAAAATTGGACAGCAACATGTGAAAGAATGAACTTAGAACACTTCCTAACACCATACACAAAAATAAACTCCAAATGGATTAAAGACCTACATGGAAGGCCAGACACTATCAAACTCCTAGAGGAAAACATAGGCAGAACACTCTATGACATCCATCAAAGCAAGGTCCTTTCTGACCCACCTCCTGGAATCATGGAAATAAAATCAAGAATAAACAAATGGGACCTCATAAAACTTATGAGCTTTTGCATAGCGAAAGAAACCATAAACAAGACTAAAAGGCAACCCTCAGAATGGGAAAAAATAGTTGCCTATGAAACAACGGACAAAGGATTAACCTCCAAAATATACAAGCAGCTCATGCAGCTTCATACCAAAAAAGCAAATAACCCAATCCACAAATGGGCGGAAGACCTAAATAGACATTTCTCCAAAGAAGACAAACAGATGGCCAACAAACACATGAAAAGATGCTCAACATCACTAACCATTAGAGAAATGCAAGTCAAAGCCACAATGAGGTGTCACCTCACGCCGATCAGAATGGCCATCATCACAAAATCTGGAAACAACAAATGTTGGAGAGGGTGTGGAGAAAAGGGAACTCTCCTGCACTATTGGTGGGATTGTAAGTTGGTACAACCACGATGGAAAACAATTCGGAGGTTCCTTAAAAAACTACAACTAGAACTACCATATGATCCAGTAATCCCACTACTGAGCATATACCCAAAGAAAACCATAATCCCAAAAGAAACATGTACCATAATGTTTATTGCAGCACTATTTACAATAGCCAGGACATGGAAGCAACCTAAATGCCCATCAACAAATGAATGGATAAAGAAGATGTGGCATATATATACAATGGAATATTACTCAGCTATAAAAAGGGATGAGATGGAGCTCTATGTAATGAGGTGGATAGACCTAGAGTCTGTCATACAGAGTGAAGTAAGTCCGAAAGAGAAAGACAAATAGTGTATGCTAACTCACATATACGCAATCTAAAAATGGTACTGATGATCTCAGGGACAAGAACAAGGACGCAGGTGCAGAGAATGGACTGGAGAACTCGAGGTTTGGGAGGGGCCGGGGGGTGAAGGGGAAGCTGAGATGAAGCAAGAGAGTAGCACAGACATATATATACTACCAACTGTAACGTAGATAGCCAGTGGGAAGCTGTTGTATAACAAAGGGAGTTCAACTCGAGGATGGAAGATGCCTTAGAGGACTGGGACAGGGAGGGTGGGGGGGACTCGAGGGAGGGTGGGGGGGGAGTCAAGGGAGGGAGGGAATACGGGGATATGTGTATAAAAACAGATGATTGAACTTGGTGTACCCCCAAAAAATAATAAATAAATAAATAAAATTTAAAAACAAAAAAGAAAAGATGACTAGCTACAAATTTCAATATAAATTATTAAATAAACAAAGAAAGTGAAGTGACTGATAAGGTGGTCAGGATAGGCTTCGTAAGAGCAGGAAGGATTAAAAAATAGACATGCATGAACCCACTGAAATAAAGGAGTTGTACAGGTTTGGAGCAACTAGCAACAGACTTTTAAGTAAAGAAAAGCAAGTCTGAGGACTGACTCCACCTGACTTCAAAACTTACTATAAAGCTGCAGTGATCAAGACAGGATGATATTCATAAAAGAATAACAAAATGAATGTATGAAACAGAATACAGAGCCTAGAAATACTTACACAAACATAGACAATTAATCTTTGACAAAGGCAGCAAAGGACAGTAGAACAAGGATAGTCTTTTCAACAAATGATGCTGGAATAATTGGACATCCACACGCGAAAAAACAATGAATCTAGACACAGACTTTACACCTTCCACAAACAGTAACTCAAATGGATCACACTAAAATGCAAAACCACAGAACTCCCAGAAGATAACACAGAAGAAAATCTAGGTGACAAGTATGATGATGATATTTTAAATACAACACCCAAGTACAATCCAGGAAAGAAATAATTGGTAAACTGGACTTCATGACAATTCAAAACTTCTGCTCTGCAAAAGACAATGTCAAGAGAAGGGAAAGACAAGCCACAGGTTACGAGAAAATATCTGCACAAGGCATATCTGATAAAGGACTATCATTCAACATTTACAAAGAATTCTTAAAACAGCAATAAGAAAATGGAGAGTCTAATTTTTAAAAATGGGCAAAAGGTCTTAACAGACACCTCACTAAAGAAGATATACACCTGGCAAGGAAGCATATGAAAAGGTGTTCAATATCACATGTCATTAGGGAATTGAGATTTTTTTATAAATTTATTTATTTATTTGTTCTTGGCTGCATTGGGTCTTCGTTGCTGCGAGGGCTTTCCCTAGCTGTAGCAAGGGTGGGCTACTCTTTGTTGTGGTGCACAGGCTTCTTATTTCAGTGGCTTCTCTTGTTGCTGAGCACTGGCCCTAGGTGCTTCAGTACTTGCGGCACATGGGCTCAGTAGTTGTGGCTGGCGGGCTCTAGAGTGCAGGCTCAGTGGTTGTGGCACATGGGCTTAGTTGCCCCGTGGCATGTGGGATCTTCCTGGACCAGGGATCAAACCCATGTCCCTTGCATTGGCAGGCAGACTCTTAACCACTGTGCCACCAGGGCAGTCCCAGGAATTGAGAATTACAACAATGACATACCACCACACACCTTTTAGGATGGCCAAAATCCAAAACACTGACAACAGCAAATACTGGAGAGGATGCAAAGCAACGCAAATTCATACACTACTAGTGGGAATGCAAAATGATGCAGCCACTTTGGAAGACAGTCTGGCAGTTTCCTACAAAACTAAACATACTCATCTCACACAATCCAGGAATCACTGTTCTTGGCATGTACTCAAATGCTGACATCTATGTCCACATGAAAACCTGAACACGGAAACTTACGGGAACTTTATTTATAACTGCCAAAACTTGGACACATTCAAGATGTCCTTTAGGAAGTGAATGGATAAATACACTGTGGTATAAACAGACAATGGAATATTATTCAGTGCTAAAAATGAGTTACCAAGTCATGAAAAGACATGGAAGAAACTTAAACACATACTACTAAGTGAAAGAAGCCAGTCTGAAAGGGCTGCCTACACACTGGATGATCCCTCCCAACCACCTGAATTCTGGAAAAGGCAAAACCATGGAGACATAAAAAAATCAGTCGTTGACAGTACTGCAGGGAGGCAGAATACAGAGGGTTTTTAGGGTAGTGAAAACACCCTGTATGATACTACAATGGTGGATACATATCATTATATATTCATCTAAACACACAGCATGTGTAATACCAGGAATAACCCCTCATGTGAACTATGAACTCTGGATGATAAAGATGTGTCCACGTACCTAAATAGACATTTCTCCAAAGGAGTTATTCGGATGGCCAACAGGCACATGAAAAGATGCTCAATATCACTAATTATTAGAGAAATGCCAATCAAAAATACAATGAGGTAGCACCTCACAACAGTCAGAATGGCCATCATTAAAAAGTCGACAGGGCTTCCCTGGTGGCGCAGTGGTTAAGAACCCACCTGCCAATGCAGGGGACACGGGTTCAATCCCTGGTCCGGGAAGATCCTACATGCCGCAGAGCAACTGAGCCCGTGCGCCCCAACTACTGAGTCCGCACCCTGCAACTACTGAAGCCTGCCAGCCTAGAGCCTGAGCTCCGCAGCAAGAGAAGCCACTGCACTGAGAAGCCTGTGCACCACACCGAAGAGCAGCCCCTGCTCATCACAACTAGAGAAAGCCCGGGCCCAGCAACAAAGACCCAATGCAGCCAATAAATAAATAAATAAATAAATACATTTTAAAAACGGTGATCTTCAAGGTTTAAAAAAAAGGAAAAAAAAGGCTACCAATAAGAAATGCTGGAGAGGGCCTGGAGAAAAGGGAACCCTCCTACACTGGTGGTAGGAATGTAAATTGGTGCAGCTATTTTAGAAAACAGTATGGAGGTTTCTTAAAAAAACTCAAAATAGAGTTGCCATGTGACCCAGCAATCCCAGTCTGGGGCCTCTATCCAGAAAAAACTGCAATTTGCAAAGATACACGCACCCCAATGTTCACAGCAGCACTATCTACAGTAGCCAAGACATGTGAGCAACCTAATGTCCATCTACAGAGGAGCAGATAAAGATCTGCTACATGTATACAATAGAATACTTACGGGGCCATGATAAAGAATGAAATAATGCCATTGGAAGCAACATGGATGGACCTGGAGATTATCATCCTAAGTGAAATAAGTCAGGAAGAGGAAGACAAACACCATATGATGTTACTTACGTGTGGCATCTAAAATAGGATACAAATGAACCTATTTACAAAACAGAGACAGACTCATAGACATAGAAAACAAATTTGTGGTTAGCAAAGGGGAAAGTGGGTGGGGAAGAGATAAATTAGGAGTTTGGGATTAGCAGATACAAACTACTATATATGAAATAGATAAACAACAAGGTCTTACTGTATAACACAGGGAACCATATTCAATCTCCTGTAATAGAGTGGGAAGACAAGGGGTAGGGAAATCAAAGGAGGAAATCTAAAGGCCTCAAGGAATGTTGTAAAAGTATAAAGGAAGTCATAATCCTACACTTGTTCATTGATCCTGAGTTCATAATGATATAATGTTAATTAATATTTTATTTACATATTAATGAAGGGGGCAGAGTCAAGATGACAGCCTGGGAAGACGCAGAGATCACATCTCCCCACAAATAGATCAGTTGCCAGAGGCCAACGGGGGACCTGAGACCCAAGCAGACTGCGGGAACCCCGCAACAACCAGGCAGGACCTGGGGCAAGTCAGGGGGGCGGGGAAGGGGAAGCCACACTGGACCAGCGCCCCTGGGGGGTGGCTGGGGGAGGTCTGGAGGGACCGTTGAGGGCTGGGGAGATCAGGAAACTGCAACTGGGTTTCTCCCACCCAGGAGGCCAGGAGGCCTGCTGAGCTCCCCAGCTGGAGGGCCTGCTGGGCCCCCCAGCAGGGTCCTCCACCCTCCAAGGCCCCCGCTGGGCTGCCTGGGTCCCGGGGGTGTGCGAAGGAGGGAGGAGGGGTGAGGAGGTGGAGAGGAGGACAGGAGGGGTGGGGGCCTTGAGATTGGGGGATGGGGAGGCGAGAGGGCACTTTGCCTGCCCTCTTGGCCAGGGAGGCCGACTGGGCTCCCAGGCTTGGTCCTTTACTCTCCAGGCCCCCCTCCGGCACGAGGATCCTGGGGGTGTGGGGGGGTGGGGAGGCAGACAATGGGGGTGGGAAAGGATCTCTCCAGGTCAGAAGAATAGGGGAGGCACCGCTGGGTATTACTTCTGGGCGGGGCCTCCACCTTCCAAGGCTCCTCCAGGCCGTTGATCCTAGAAGTACAGGAGGGAAGCAGTGGGGGGAAAAGAAGAGCGACAGAAGAGGGGAGGGATGCTCTGGGATCAGAGGATCAGGGGAGGAGTGGAAGGCATTTCCACTGCCCACTGGCCCAAGAAGCCTGCTGGGCTCCTGAGGCTGGTCCCTCGGTCTCTCTGGCTGAGTGGGTTGTACAAGCCTGGGAGGGAGGGAGGAGAGGAGAAGAGGAAGAGAGGCAGACAGCAGTGGGGGGGGGGGACCTTGCAGGACCAGAGGATCAGGGGTAGACACTGCGGGAAATCTCCCTACCCACTTGGCACCGGGAGGCCTGGTGCGCCCCCAGGCCTGGTCTTCGGTCCTCCAGGGGCCCCTCTTGGTCTCACTGGTCCTAGGGGTGTAGAAGGAAAGCAGGGATGAAGAGGAGAGGCAGGCAGGGGAGGGGGCCTTCTGGGATTGGAGGATCAAGGGAGGCGGAGAAGGTATTTCCCCTGCCTACTAGCTCTGGGAAGCCTGCTAGGCTCACAGACCTGGGCTTTCACACTCCAGGCCCCCTCCAGCTGCTTGGGACCTAGGAGAGTGGGGGGTGGGGGAGAGGAAGAGAGGCAGACAGGAACCTTAGGAGACTGGGAGATCTGGGGAAGTGCCACAGGCTTTACCCTAGCCCAGTTGGCCCTGAGAAGCCTGTTGGGCATCAGAGTCTGGTCTCCTGCCTTTCAGTGCCCCCTGCAGCTGTGAGGGTCCTAGGGGAATAGAAGAGAGGGGGTGAGGAAGAAGAGAACCCAAGGGGGAGCGACCCTCCAAGATTGGAGAACTAGGGGAGGTGCCTAGAATTTCTCCCACCAACTCGGGCCCAGGGAGCCCACTGGGTACCTTGACCTGGTCCTTTGCCTGCAGGACCAGAGGCATTCGTGGGCCCCTCTGCCTCATTGGGCCTAAGCCCCATTCCCCACCACCGCCAAGGCCTTTGCGAAGTGTAGGCCCTGCCCACTGCTGAACTCCCCACCCCGCCCCGCCATCCCTTGTCTAAGCCCCACCCC
Organism: Hippopotamus amphibius kiboko; assembly: GCF_030028045.1. Lineage (NCBI taxonomy): Eukaryota > Metazoa > Chordata > Mammalia > Artiodactyla > Hippopotamidae > Hippopotamus > Hippopotamus amphibius. The sequence continues at coordinate 13,249 of NW_026648589.1, read as the reverse complement.
CACAGCCAAGGCCTCTTATGGCTTTTTGTTTTCTTTTTTTTTCTTTCCACCTCCTCACTTAGGCGATTGCAGTTGTTTTACCTTCCAGCTGTTGCTCCATTGTTTTTTAAATTTTTTCTAACACATCTGTTAGTTTCTTATTACCGTATTTTTTATCTTGCTATTGTTCTGCTGTTCTCCTACTTTTTTTTTTAATTTTTTTCATTTTCCTGCTCCACATGGCTTGTGGGATCTTGATTCACAAGCCCAGGGTCAGGTCTGAGCTCCTGAGGTGGGAGCTCTGAGTCCAAAACATTGGACTAGCAGGGAAACCCAGTTCGCAGGGAATATTCATCTGACTGAGGTCTCCCAGAGGTTCTCAGCTCAACACGAAGACCCAGCTATACTCAACAGCCTACAAACTCCAGTGCTTGAAACCTCAGACCAAACACCCCGTGGGAGAGGAACACAATCCCACCCATCCAAAGTGGGGGAAAAATGAGATGACAAAAAAATATGTCACAGATGAAGGAACAAGGTAAAAATACACAAGACCAAATAAATGAAGAGGAAATAGGAAAATTGCCTGGAAAAGCATTCAGAGTAATGATAGTAAAGATGATCCAACATCTCGATAACAAAATTAAGAAAATACAAGAAACAGTTAATAAGGACTCAGAAGAACTAAAGAACACACAAACAGTAATAGATAACAAAATAACCGAAATTACAAATACTCTAGATGCTACAAACAGCAGAATAACTGAGGCAGAAGAATGAATAAGTGAGTTGGAAGATAGAATGGGGGAAATAACTGCCACAGAGCAGGAAAAAGAAAAAAGAATAAAAGGAATGGAAGACAGTCTCAGAGACCTTGGTGACAACATTAAGCCCACCAACATTCGAATCATAGGCATTCCAGAAGAAAAACAAAGAAAGGGTCTGAGAAAATATTTGAAGAGGTTATAGTGGAAAACTTCCCCAACATGGGAAAGGAAATAATTCATCAAGTCCAAGAAGTGCAGAGAGTCCCATCTAGAATAAACCCAAGGAGAAATACACTGAGGCACATATTAATCAAACTAATGAAAATTAAACACAAAGAAAACATATGAAAAGCAGCAAGAGAAAAGCAACAAATAACATAGAAGGGAAAACGCAAAAGGATAAGAGCTTATGTTTCTGCAGAAACTCTGCAGGCCAGAAGGGAGTGGCAGGATCTATTGAAAGTCCTGAGAGAGAAAAACCTACAGGCAAGCATACTCTACCCAGCAAGAATCTCATTCAGATTCCATGGAGAAATCAAAAGCTTTACAGACAAGCAACAGCTAAGAGAATTCAGCACCACCAAACCAGCCTTACAACAATTGCTAAAGGAACTTTTCGAAGCAGGAAATACAAGAGAAGGAACAGATCTACAAAAACAAACCCAAAACAATGAACAAAATGGTAATAGGAACATACATGTCAATCATCACATGAATTGTACATGGATTAAATGCTCCAACCAAAAGACATAAACTGGCTGAATGGATACAAAAACAAGACCCTTACATATGCTGCCTACAAGAAACCCACTTCAGACCAAGGGACATATATAGACTGAAAGTAAAGGGATGGAAAAAGATATTCCATGCAAGTGGAAGTCAAAAGAAAGCTGGAGTAGCAATACTCATATCAGACACATTAGACTTTAAAGTAAAGACTATTACAAGAGACAAGGAAGGACACTACAGAATGATCAAGGGATCCACCCAAGAAGAACATAGAACAACTGTAAATATCTATGCACCCAACATAGGAGCACCTCAATACATAAGGCAAATGCTAACAGCCATAAAAGGGGAAATCGACAGTAACAGAATAATAGGACGAGCCTTGAACACCCCACTTACATCAATGGACAGATCATCCAAACAGACAATAAATAAGGACATGCAGCCTTTACATGACACATTAGGCCATCTCGACTTAATGAATATTTATAGGACATTCCATCCCAAAACGACAGAATACACTTTCTTCTCAAGTGCACATGGAAAATTTTCTCGGAGAGATCACATCTTGGGTCACAAATCAAGCCTCAGTAAATTCAAAAAAATTGAAATCGTATCAAGCATTTTCTCTGACCACAATGACATGAGACTACATATCAATTACAGGAAAAAAACTGGAAAAAATACAAACACATGGCGACTAAACAATATGCTATTAAACAACCAAGAAATCACTCAAGAAATCAAAGAGGAAATCAAAAAATACCTAGAAACAAATGTCAATGAAAACACAACAACCCAAAATCTATGGGATGCAGCAAAAGCAGTTCTAAGAGGGAAGTTGATAGCAATACAGTCCTAGCTCAAGAAACAAGAAAAATATCAAATAAACAACCTAACCTTAACACCTAAAACAATTACAGAAAGAACAAAAAAACCCCAAAGTGAGCAGAAGGAAAGAAGTCAGAAAGATCATATCAGAAATAAATGCAAAAGAAATGAAGGAAACAACATCAAAGATCAATAAAACTAAAAGCTGGTTCTTTGAGAAGATAACAAAATTGATAAACCATTAGCCAGACTCATCAGGAAAAAAAGGGAGAAGATTCCACATAGTTTTAGAAGTTGGAGCCACAGCCATCAGAAGACAAAGAAATAAAAGGAATCCAAATTGGAAAAGAAGAAGTCAAATTGTCACTCTTTGCAGATGACATGATATTATATATAGAAAACCCTAAAGATGCTACCAGAAAACTGCTAGCACTAATCGATGAATTTAGTAAAGTAGCAGGATACAAAATGAATGCACAGAAATCTCTTGCATTCCTATACACTAACAACGAAAGAGCAGAAAGAGAAATTAAGGAAACTCTCCCATTTACCATTGCAACCAAAAGAAGAAAATACCTAGGAATAAATCTGCCTAAGGAGGCAAAAGATCTGTATGCAGAAAACTATAAGACACTGATGAAAGAAATCAAAGACGACACAAAGAGATGGAGGGACATACCATGTTCTTGGATTGGAAGAATCAATATTGTGAAAATGACTATCTTACCCAAAACAATTTGCAGATTCAACACAATCCCGATCAAATTACCAATGGCATTTTTCACAGAACTAGAACAAGAAATCTTACGATTTGTATGGAAACACAAAAGACCCCGAAGAGCCAAAGCAATCTTGAGAAGGAAAGACGGAGTTGGTGGAATTAGGCTTCCTTAGGCTTCCTGACTTCAAACTATACTACAAGGCCACCATGATCAAGACAGTATGGTACTGGCACAAAAATAGAAAGTGAGATCAATAGAACAGAATAAAGAACTCAGAGGTAAACGCAAGCATATATGGGCAGCTTATCTTTGACAAAGGAGGCACGAATATACAATGGAAAAAAGACAGCCTCTTCAATAAGTGGTGCTGGGAAAATTGGACAGCAACATGTGAAAGAATGAACTTAGAACACTTCCTAACACCATACACAAAAATAAACTCCAAATGGATTAAAGACCTACATGGAAGGCCAGACACTATCAAACTCCTAGAGGAAAACATAGGCAGAACACTCTATGACATCCATCAAAGCAAGGTCCTTTCTGACCCACCTCCTGGAATCATGGAAATAAAATCAAGAATAAACAAATGGGACCTCATAAAACTTATGAGCTTTTGCATAGCGAAAGAAACCATAAACAAGACTAAAAGGCAACCCTCAGAATGGGAAAAAATAGTTGCCTATGAAACAACGGACAAAGGATTAACCTCCAAAATATACAAGCAGCTCATGCAGCTTCATACCAAAAAAGCAAATAACCCAATCCACAAATGGGCGGAAGACCTAAATAGACATTTCTCCAAAGAAGACAAACAGATGGCCAACAAACACATGAAAAGATGCTCAACATCACTAACCATTAGAGAAATGCAAGTCAAAGCCACAATGAGGTGTCACCTCACGCCGATCAGAATGGCCATCATCACAAAATCTGGAAACAACAAATGTTGGAGAGGGTGTGGAGAAAAGGGAACTCTCCTGCACTATTGGTGGGATTGTAAGTTGGTACAACCACGATGGAAAACAATTCGGAGGTTCCTTAAAAAACTACAACTAGAACTACCATATGATCCAGTAATCCCACTACTGAGCATATACCCAAAGAAAACCATAATCCCAAAAGAAACATGTACCATAATGTTTATTGCAGCACTATTTACAATAGCCAGGACATGGAAGCAACCTAAATGCCCATCAACAAATGAATGGATAAAGAAGATGTGGCATATATATACAATGGAATATTACTCAGCTATAAAAAGGGATGAGATGGAGCTCTATGTAATGAGGTGGATAGACCTAGAGTCTGTCATACAGAGTGAAGTAAGTCCGAAAGAGAAAGACAAATAGTGTATGCTAACTCACATATACGCAATCTAAAAATGGTACTGATGATCTCAGGGACAAGAACAAGGACGCAGGTGCAGAGAATGGACTGGAGAACTCGAGGTTTGGGAGGGGCCGGGGGGTGAAGGGGAAGCTGAGATGAAGCAAGAGAGTAGCACAGACATATATATACTACCAACTGTAACGTAGATAGCCAGTGGGAAGCTGTTGTATAACAAAGGGAGTTCAACTCGAGGATGGAAGATGCCTTAGAGGACTGGGACAGGGAGGGTGGGGGGGACTCGAGGGAGGGTGGGGGGGGAGTCAAGGGAGGGAGGGAATACGGGGATATGTGTATAAAAACAGATGATTGAACTTGGTGTACCCCCAAAAAATAATAAATAAATAAATAAAATTTAAAAACAAAAAAGAAAAGATGACTAGCTACAAATTTCAATATAAATTATTAAATAAACAAAGAAAGTGAAGTGACTGATAAGGTGGTCAGGATAGGCTTCGTAAGAGCAGGAAGGATTAAAACATAGACATGCATGAACCCACTGAAATAAAGGAGTTGTACAGGTTTGGAGCAACTAGCAACAGACTTTTAAGTAAAGAAAAGCAAGTCTGAGGACTGACTCCACCTGACTTCAAAACTTACTATAAAGCTGCAGTGATCAAGACAGGATGATATTCATAAAAGAATAACAAAATGAATGTATGAAACAGAATACAGAGCCTAGAAATACTTACACAAACATAGACAATTAATCTTTGACAAAGGCAGCAAAGGACAGTAGAACAAGGATAGTCTTTTCAACAAATGATGCTGGAATAATTGGACATCCACACGCGAAAAAACAATGAATCTAGACACAGACTTTACACCTTCCACAAACAGTAACTCAAATGGATCACACTAAAATGCAAAACCACAGAACTCCCAGAAGATAACACAGAAGAAAATCTAGGTGACAAGTATGATGAGGATATTTTAAATACAACACCCAAGTACAATCCAGGAAAGAAATAATTGGTAAACTGGACTTCATGACAATTCAAAACTTCTGCTCTGCAAAAGACAATGTCAAGAGAAGGGAAAGACAAGCCACAGGTTACGAGAAAATATCTGCAAAAGGCAGATCTGATAAAGGACTATCATTCAACATTTACAAAGAATTCTTAAAACAGCAATAAGAAAATGGAGAGTCTAATTTTTAAAAATGGGCAAAAGGTCTTAACAGACACCTCACTAAAGAAGATATACACATGGCAAGGAAGCATATGAAAAGGTGTTCAATATCACATGTCATTAGGGAATTGAGATTTTTTTATAAATTTATTTATTTATTTGTTCTTGGCTGCATTGGGTCTTCGTTGCTGCAAGGGCTTTCCCTAGCTGTAGCAAGGGTGGGCTACTCTTTGTTGTGGTGCACAGGCTTCTTATTTCAGTGGCTTCTCTTGTTGCTGAGCACTGGCCCTAGGTGCTTCAGTACTTGCGGCACATGGGCTCAGTAGTTGTGGCTGGCGGGCTCTAGAGTGCAGGCTCAGTGGTTGTGGCACATGGGCTTAGTTGCCCCGTGGCATGTGGGATCTTCCTGGACCAGGGATCAAACCCATGTCCCTTGCATTGGCAGGCAGACTCTTAACCACTGTGCCACCAGGGCAGTCCCAGGAATTGAGAATTACAACAATGACATACCACCACACACCTTTTAGGATGGCCAAAATCCAAAACACTGACAACAGCAAATACTGGAGAGGATGCAAAGCAACGCAAATTCATACACTACTAGTGGGAATGCAAAATGATGCAGCCACTTTGGAAGACAGTCTGGCAGTTTCCTACAAAACTAAACATACTCATCTCACACAATCCAGGAATCACTGTTCTTGGCATGTACTCAAATGCTGACATCTATGTCCACATGAAAACCTGAACACGGAAACTTACGGGAACTTTATTTATAACTGCCAAAACTTGGACACATTCAAGATGTCCTTTAGGAAGTGAATGGATAAATACACTGTGGTATAAACAGACAATGGAATATTATTCAGTGCTAAAAATGAGTTACCAAGTCATGAAAAGACATGGAAGAAACTTAAACACATACTACTAAGTGAAAGAAGCCAGTCTGAAAGGGCTGCCTACACACTGGATGATCCCTCCCAACCACCTGTATTCTGGAAAAGGCAAAACCATGGAGACATAAAAAAATCAGTCGTTGACAGTACTGCAGGGAGGCAGAATACAGAGGGTTTTTAGGGTAGTGAAAACACCCTGTATGATACTACAATGGTGGATACATATCATTATATATTCATCTAAACACACAGCATGTGTAATACCAGGAATAACCCCTCATGTGAACTATGAACTCTGGATGATAAAGATGTGTCCACGTACCTAAATAGACATTTCTCCAAAGGAGTTATTCGGATGGCCAACAGGCACATGAAAAGATGCTCAATATCACTAATTATTAGAGAAATGCCAATCAAAAATACAATGAGGTAGCACCTCACAACAGTCAGAATGGCCATCATTAAAAAGTCGACAGGGCTTCCCTGGTGGCGCAGTGGTTAAGAACCCACCTGCCAATGCAGGGGACACGGGTTCAATCCCTGGTCCGGGAAGATCCTACATGCCGCAGAGCAACTGAGCCCGTGCGCCCCAACTACTGAGTCCGCACCCTGCAACTACTGAAGCCTGCCAGCCTAGAGCCTGAGCTCCGCAGCAAGAGAAGCCACTGCACTGAGAAGCCTGTGCACCACACCGAAGAGCAGCCCCTGCTCATCACAACTAGAGAAAGCCCGGGCCCAGCAACAAAGACCCAATGCAGCCAATAAATAAATAAATAAATAAATACATTTTAAAAACGGTGATCTTCAAGGTTTAAAAAAAAGGAAAAAAAAGGCTACCAATAAGAAATGCTGGAGAGGGCCTGGAGAAAAGGGAACCCTCCTACACTGGTGGTAGGAATGTAAATTGGTGCAGCTATTTTAGAAAACAGTATGGAGGTTTCTTAAAAAAACTCAAAATAGAGTTGCCATGTGACCCAGCAATCCCAGTCTGGGGCCTCTATCCAGAAAAAACTGCAATTTGCAAAGATACACGCACCCCAATGTTCACAGCAGCACTATCTACAGTAGCCAAGACATGTGAGCAACCTAATGTCCATCTACAGAGGAGCAGATAAAGATCTGCTACATGTATACAATAGAATACTTACGGGGCCATGATAAAGAATGAAATAATGCCATTGGAAGCAACATGGATGGACCTGGAGATTATCATCCTAAGTGAAATAAGTCAGGAAGAGGAAGACAAACACCATATGATGTTACTTACGTGTGGCATCTAAAATAGGATACAAATGAACCTATTTACAAAACAGAGACAGACTCATAGACATAGAAAACAAATTTGTGGTTAGCAAAGGGGAAAGTGGGTGGGGAAGAGATAAATTAGGAGTTTGGGATTAGCAGATACAAACTACTATATATGAAATAGATAAACAACAAGGTCTTACTGTATAACACAGGGAACCATATTCAATCTCCTGTAATAGAGTGGGAAGACAAGGGGTAGGGAAATCAAAGGAGGAAATCTAAAGGCCTCAAGGAATGTTGTAAAAGTATAAAGGAAGTCATAATCCTACACTTGTTCATTGATCCTGAGTTCATAATGATATAATGTTAATTAATATTTTATTTACATATTAATGAAGGGGGCAGAGTCAAGATGACAGCCTGGGAAGACGCAGAGATCACATCTCCCCACAAATAGATCAGTTGCCAGAGGCCAACGGGGAACCTGAGACCCAAGCAGACTGCGGGAACCCCGCAACAACCAGGCAGGACCTGGGGCAAGTCAGGGGGGCGGGGAAGGGGAAGCCACACTGGACCAGCGCCCCTGGGGGGTGGCTGGGGGAGGTCTGGAGGGACCGTTGAGGGCTGGGGAGATCAGGAAACTGCAACTGGGTTTCTCCCACCCAGGAGGCCAGGAGGCCTGCTGAGCTCCCCAGCTGGAGGGCCTGCTGGGCCCCCCAGCAGGGTCCTCCACCCTCCAAGGCCCCAGCTGGGCTGCCTGGGTCCCGGGGGTGTGCGAAGGAGGGAGGAGGGGTGAGGAGGTGGAGAGGAGGACAGGAGGGGTGGGGGCCTTGAGATTGGGGGATGGGGAGGCGAGAGGGCACTTTGCCTGCCCTCTTGGCCAGGGAGGCCGACTGGGCTCCCAGGCTTGGTCCTTTACTCTCCAGGCCCCCCTCCGGCACGAGGATCCTGGGGGTGTGGGGGGGTGGGGAGGCAGACAATGGGGGTGGGAAAGGATCTCTCCAGGTCAGAAGAATAGGGGAGGCACCGCTGGGTATTACTTCTGGGCGGGGCCTCCACCTTCCAAGGCTCCTCCAGGCCGTTGATCCTAGAAGTACAGGAGGGAAGCAGTGGGGGGAAAAGAAGAGCGACAGAAGAGGGGAGGGATGCTCTGGGATCAGAGGATCAGGGGAGGAGTGGAAGGCATTTCCACTGCCCACTGGCCAAGAAGCCTGCTGGGCTCCTGAGGCTGGTCCCTCGGTCTCTCTGGCTGAGTGGGTTGTACAAGCCTGGGAGGGAGGGAGAGAGGAGAAGAGGAAGAGAGGCAGACAGCAGTGGGGGGGGGGACCTTGCAGGACCAGAGGATCAGGGGTAGACACTGCGGGAAATCTCCCTACCCACTTGGCACCGGGAGGCCTGGTGCGCCCCCAGGCCTGGTCTTCGGTCCTCCAGGGGCCCCTCTTGGTCTCACTGGTCCTAGGGGTGTAGAAGGAAAGCAGGGATGAAGAGGAGAGGCAGGCAGGGGAGGGGGCCTTCTGGGATTGGAGGATCAAGGGAGGCGGAGAAGGTATTTCCCCTGCCTACTAGCTCTGGGAAGCCTGCTAGGCTCACAGACCTGGGCTTTCACACTCCAGGCCCCCTCCAGCTGCTTGGGACCTAGGAGAGTGGGGGTGTGGGGAGAGGAAGAGAGGCAGACAGGAACCTTAGGAGACTGGGAGATCTGGGGAAGTGCCACAGGCTTTACCCTAGCCCAGTTGGCCCTGAGAAGCCTGTTGGGCATCAGAGTCTGGTCTCCTGCCTTTCAGTGCCCCCTGCAGCTGTGAGAGGTCCTAGGGGAATAGAAGAGAGGGGGTGAGGAAGAAGAGAACCCAAGGGGGAGCGACCCTCCAAGATTGGAGAACTAGGGGAGGTGCCTAGAATTTCTCCCACCAACTCGGGCCCAGGGAGCCCACTGGGTACCTTGACCTGGTCCTTTGCCTGCAGGACCAGAGGCATTCGTGGGCCCCTCTGCCTCATTGGGCCTAAGCCCCATTCCCCACCACCCGCCAAGGCCTTTGCGAAGTGTAGGCCTGCCCACTGCTGAACTCCCCACCCCGCCCCGCCATCCCTTGTCTAAGCCCCACCCCCACAGCCAAGGCCTCTTATGGCTTTTTGTTTTCTTTTTTTTCTTTCCACCTCCTCACTTAGGCGATTGCAGTTGTTTTACCTTCCAGCTGTTGCTCCATTGTTTTTAAATTTTTTCTAACACATCTGTTAGTTCTTATTACCGTATTTTTTATCTTGCTATTGTTCTGCTGTTCTCCTACTTTTTTTTTAATTTTTTTCATTTTCCTGCTCCACATGGCTTGTGGGATCTTGATTCACAAGCCCAGGGTCAGGTCTGAGCTCCTGAGGTGGGAGCTCTGAGTCCAAAACATTGGACTAGCAGGGAAACCCAGTTCGCAGGGAATATTCATCTGACTGAGGTCTCCCAGAGGTTCTCAGCTCAACACGAAGACCCAGCTATACTCAACAGCCTACAAACTCCAGTGCTTGAAACCTCAGACCAAACACCCCGTGGGAGAGGAACACAATCCCACCCATCCAAAGTGGGGGAAAAATGAGATGACAAAAAAATATGTCACAGATGAAGGAACAAGGTAAAAATACACAAGACCAAATAAATGAAGAGGAAATAGGAAAATTGCCTGGAAAAGCATTCAGAGTAATGATAGTAAAGATGATCCAACATCTCGATAACAAAATTAAGAAAATACAAGAAACAGTTAATAAGGACTCAGAAGAACTAAAGAACACACAAACAGTAATAGATAACAAAATAACCGAAATTACAAATACTCTAGATGCTACAAACAGCAGAATAACTGAGGCAGAAGAATGAATAAGTGAGTTGGAAGATAGAATGGGGAAATAACTGCCACAGAGCAGGAAAAAGAAAAAAGAATAAAAGGAATGGAAGACAGTCTCAGAGACCTTGGTGACAACATTAAGCCCACCAACATTCGAATCATAGGCATTCCAGAAGAAAAACAAAGAAAGGGTCTGAGAAAATATTTGAAGAGGTTATAGTGGAAAACTTCCCCAACATGGGAAAGGAAATAATTCATCAAGTCCAAGAAGTGCAGAGAGTCCCCATCTAGAATAAACCCAAGGAGAAATACACTGAGGCACATATTAATCAAACTAATGAAAATTAAACACAAAGAAAACATATGAAAAGCAGCAAGAGAAAAGCAACAAATAACATAGAAGGGAAAACGCAAAAGGATAAGAGCTTATGTTTCTGCAGAAACTCTGCAGGCCAGAAGGGAGTGGCAGGATCTATTGAAAGTCCTGAGAGAGAAAAACCTACAGGCAAGCATACTCTACCCAGCAAGAATCTCATTCAGATTCCATGGAGAAATCAAAAGCTTTACAGACAAGCAACAGCTAAGAGAATTCAGCACCACCAAACCAGCCTTACAACAATTGCTAAAGGAACTTTTCGAAGCAGGAAATACAAGAGAAGGAACAGATCTACAAAAACAAACCCAAAACAATGAACAAAATGGTAATAGGAACATACATGTCAATCATCACATGAATTGTACATGGATTAAATGCCTCCAACCAAAAGACATAAACTGGCTGAATGGATACAAAAACAAGACCCTTACATATGCTGCCTACAAGAAACCCACTTCAGACCAAGGGACATATATAGACTGAAAGTAAAGGGATGGAAAAAGATATTCCATGCAAGTGGAAGTCAAAAGAAAGCTGGAGTAGCAATACTCATATCAGACACATTAGACTTTAAAGTAAAGACTATTACAAGAGACAAGGCAGGACACTACAGAATGATCAAGGGATCCACCCAAGAAGAACATAGAACAACTGTAAATATCTATGCACCCAACATAGGAGCACCTCAATACATAGGCAAATGCTAACAGCCATAAAAGGGGAAATCGACAGTAACAGAATAATAGGACGAGCCTTGAACACCCCACTTACATCAATGGACAGATCATCCAAACAGACAATAAATAAGGACATGCAGCCTTTACATGACACATTAGGCCATCTCGACTTAATGAATATTTATAGGACATTCCATCCCAAAACGACAGAATACACTTTCTTCTCAAGTGCACATGGAAAATTTTCTCGGAGAGATCACATCTTGGGTCACAAATCAAGCCTCAGTAAATTCAAAAAAATTGAAATCGTATCAAGCATTTTCTCTGACCACAATGACATGAGACTACATATCAATTACAGGAAAAAAACTGGAAAAAATACAAACACATGGCGACTAAACAATATGCTATTAAACAACCAAGAAATCACTCAAGAAATCAAAGAGGAAATCAAAAAATACCTAGAAACAAATGTCAATGAAAACACAACAACCCAAAATCTATGGGATGCAGCAAAAGCAGTTCTAAGAGGGAAGTTGATAGCAATACAGTCCTAGCTCAAGAAACAAGAAAAATATCAAATAAACAACCTAACCTTAACACCTAAAACAATTACAGAAAGAACAAAAAAACCCCAAAGTGAGCAGAAGGAAAGAAGTCAGAAAGATCATATCAGAAATAAATGCAAAAGAAATGAAGGAAACAACATCAAAGATCAATAAAACTAAAAGCTGGTTCTTTGAGAAGATAACAAAATGATAAACCATTAGCCAGACTCATCAGGAAAAAAAGGGAGAAGATTCCACATAGTTTTAGAAGTTGGAGCCACAGCCATCAGAAGACAAAGAAATAAAAGGAATCCAAATTGGAAAAGAAGAAGTCAAATTGTCACTCTTTGCAGATGACATGATATTATATATAGAAAACCCTAAAGATGCTACCAGAAAACTGCTAGCACTAATCGATGAATTTAGTAAAGTAGCAGGATACAAAATGAATGCACAGAAATCTCTTGCATTCCTATACACTAACAACGAAAGAGCAGAAAGAGAAATTAAGGAAACTCTCCCATTTACCATTGCAACCAAAGAAGAAAATACCTAGGAATAAATCTGCCTAAGGAGGCAAAAGATCTGTATGCAGAAAACTATAAGACACTGATGAAAGAAATCAAAGACGACACAAAGAGATGGAGGGACATACCATGTTCTTGGATTGGAAGAATCAATATTGTGAAAATGACTATCTTACCCAAAACAATTTGCAGATTCAACACAATCCCGATCAAATTACCAATGGCATTTTTCACAGAACTAGAACAAGAAATCTTACGATTTGTATGGAAACACAAAAGACCCCGAAGAGCCAAAGCAATCTTGAGAAGGAAGACGACGAGTTGGTGGAATTAGGCTTCCTTAGGCTTCCTGACTTCAAACTATACTACAAGGCCACCATGATCAAGACAGTATGGTACTGGCACAAAAATAGAAAGTGAGATCAATAGAACAGAATAAAGAACTCAGAGGTAAACGCAAGCATATATGGGCAGCTTATCTTTGACAAAGGAGGCACGAATATACAATGGAAAAAAGACAGCCCTCTTCAATAAGTGGTGCTGGAAAATTGGACAGCAACATGTGAAAGAATGAACTTAGAACACTTCTAACACCATACAA
>NW_026648588.1:0-32230 GCF_030028045.1 Hippopotamus amphibius kiboko | reverse complement strand
TGTCACCTTGGTTGCTTCACACACCACCCAGTGGGGTACCACCTCGTATGGGTCACCTGCATGGAGAAGCCATCACTGCCACTGGGTGACAGCTTAGCTCAGTCACACCATGTCTTGTGGGGAGCCACCTCACTTGGGTCACCCATGTGGTGAGGCTGTCATAGCCATGGGATGTCACCCTTGACCCCTTCATAGCTTTCACAGCAGGGTGCCACCATGCTGGAGCCACCTAAGAGGCAAGGGATCATGACCACCATGTGTCATCTCAGCCACGTCACACCCCACCAGGCAAGGTGCTACCTCACCCATGTCACCAGCATGGTGAGGCTATCAAGGCCGCGAGGTGTCACCTAAGCCCACTCAGACACTGCCCCATGGGGTGCTACATTGTGCATGCTACTCACATGGCTAGGCCATCATGGCCACTGGGTGTCAATTCAGCCCAGTCATTCCCCACCCTGCCAGGTGCCACCTTTATGTGCCACCCGCATAGCTAGGCAATCACACCACTAGGTGCCACCTTGTCCCTGTGACACCACACCTGGCACCATGTCATCTCTTGTGTGTCCCCCATGTAGTGAGGCCATCACAGCCACTGGGTGTCACCTCTTCCCGGTCAATACCCACCTGCCAGGGTGTCAACTAGCATGTGCTTCCCTCAGGATGAGACCATCAGAGCCACCAGGTGTCACCTCAGCCCGATCACACACTGCACAGTGGGGTGTCACCTGGTGCATGCCACCTGTGCTGCAAGTCTGTCTCGGTCAAAGTGTGTCACCTCAACCCGGGCATACCCCACCATGTGAGATGCCACCTCGCATGGTTACTCACGTTGTGAGCACCTCTATGCCACCAGATGTCACCTTGGCCTGGTTACACCCTGCCAGGCAGGGTGCCAGCTCATGTGGGTCACCCATGTGGTGAGGTCCTCATGGCCACTGGGCATCACCTTGGACCAGTCACACACCCACCTAACGGGGTGCCACTTTGCAAGGGTCACCCATGTGATGTGGCTCTCACAGCTGCTGTGGATCACTTTGGCCTGGTCACACTGCAGCCTGCAGGGTGCAATCTCACACTTGCTACGATTGTGGTGAGGCTGTCATGGCCACCAGGTGTCACCTTGGCCTGGTCACAACCCACACAGCATGGTGCCACCTCTTGCAGGTCACCCATGTGGCAAGGCCATCACTGCTGCCGGGTGTCACCTCAGCTCGGTCACAACCTGCCAGCAGGAAGCCACCTAGTATAGGTCACCAGGGTTGCAAGGCTGTCACAGCCACAGGGTGTCCATTGGCCCCATCGCACCTTGCCTGGCAGGGTGCTACCATGTGTGTGCCACCCAAGTGGTGAGGCCATCACAGCCACCAGGTGCCACCTCGGCCCTGTAACACCCCACCTGGTGGGGTGCAACCTTGCACTTGCCACCCATGTAGCTGGGCCATCACAGCACCATGGGTCACCTCGGCACCCTTACACCCTGCCCAGAGCGGTGGCACTTTGCAGCTTCCACCCACATTGCAAGGCCATTACAGCTGCTGGGTGTCACTTCAGCCACACCACACCCTGCCTGGTGGGGTGTCAACTCATGTGATTCACCCATGTGGTGAGGCCACCAGGGATATCAGGCCTCACCTCAGCCCAGGCACATCCACCCTGTGGGGTGCCACCTTACATGTGTAAGCCATGTGGTGAGGCCGTCAGTGTTGCCAGGTCTCACCTCAGCCCAGGGACACCATGTGTGGCCTGGAGCCACTTCATGCATGCCACCCACATGGCAAGGCCATGATGGCCACAGGGTGTCACCTAGGATTATCAAACACAGCCCAACAGTGTACCACCTTGCGCATGCCATGCATGTGGTGATGCTGTCATGACCATCAGGTATCACCTTGAATTGGGCACATCCCATCAGGCAGGGTGCCATCTCGTGAGGGTCACCTGGGTTGCGAGGCCCTCTCGGCCACCAGGTGGCACCTAGGCCCATGCACACCCCACCCACCAGAGTGCCATCTCACAAGGGTCACACTTGTGGCATGGCCGTCATGGCAACCGGCTGTGACCTAGGCCCAGGCACATCCAGCCCAACAGGATGCCACCACGCATGGGTCACCCATGTGGTGAGGCTGTAATGGCTGCCAGATGTCACCTCAGCTCAGTCACACCCTGCCCGGCAAAAAGCCACCTCACATGGGTCATCCGTGTTGAGAGGCTGTCACAACCACGGCGTGTCCATTGGCCCCATCACACCCTGCTGGCAGGGTGCCACATCATGCATAGCACCCAAGTGCTGAGGCCATTATGGTCACAAGGTGTAACCTCGGTCCAGTAACACCCCACCCAGATGGGTGCACCCTTGCACTTGTCACACACATAGCTGCACCGTCAAAGCCACCGGGTGTCACCTAGACCCCCTCACATCCCACCTGCGGTGTGCCACTTTGCATGTGCCACTCATGTTGCAAGGCCATTATGGCTGCCAGATGTCACATCAGATCCATCACACCCCACCTAGCAGGGTGCCACCTCACATCAGTCACCCACGTGCTGAGGCCATCAGGGCTGCCAGGTGTCACATCAACCTGGGCATATCCACCCAGTGGGGTGCCACCTCACATAGGTAACCCACGTGGCAAGTACATCATAGCTGCTGGCTGTCACCTCAGCCCAGGCACACGCCACCTGATGGGGAGCCACCTTGCACCTGTCACCCGAGAGGCAAGGCCATCACAGAAGCTGTGTTTGACCTTGGCCTGGGCACATGCCGCCTGGTGGGATGCCACCACACCAGGGTCACCTATGTGGTGAGGCTGACATTCAATTGGGTTTCACCTCAGCCCAGTCACACATCACCTGGGGGCTGCCACCTCGCATGGGTCACCCACATGTTGATGCCCTCATGAATGCTGGGATTCACTTTTGCCTGGGCACACACCAACTGGAGGAGTGCCACATACTGTGGTGCATCTGCCTGATGAGGCCTGCATGGCAGCTGGGTGTCACCTAGACCTGGTCACACACCACCCATCACGGTGACACTTCGCACATGCCACCTGCATGGTGATGTGGTCAGGAGGCCAAGTTTCACCTCGGCTACTTCACACCCTGCCCAGTGGGGAGCCACATCATGCAGGTGATGCACGTGGCAAGACCCTCATGGCCAGGGTGTCACTTAGGCCTGGTCACACCCCACCCCACAGAGTGCCACTTTACACATATCACCCATGAGGCAAGGCCGTAATGGTCACTGGGTGTCACCTCAGCCCAGTTACACACTGCCTGGCTGTGTGCCACCATGTGTGGGTCTCCCGTGTGGCTAGGCCTTCATGCCCACTGGGTTTGACCTCAGAACTGGCACAACCCGCCCAGCTGGGTGCAACCTCATGTGGGTCACCCACGTTTTGAGGCCATAATGGAAGTGGGGTTTGACCTCGGCCTGGGCAAATCCCACCCAGAGGGATGCCACTCCACATGTGCCATCCGCATGGTGAGGCCATCATGGCCACCAGGTGTCACCTCGGCCTTGGGACACTCTGCCCAGTGGAGAGCAACCTCATGCATGCCACCCATGCGGTGAGGCCTTGTACAGGTCACCTGCATGGTGAGGCCATCACAGCCACCAGGTGTCACTTTGGCACAGTCATGTGCTGCCCAACAGATTGCCACATCACACTGGTCACCCACGTGGTAAGGCTGTCATGGCCCCTGAGTGTCACCCTGGCCTGGGCACACCCAACCCGGTGGGGTGCCACCCATGTGGTGAGGCCATCACAGAACCTGTGTTTGACCTTGGCCCACAAACACCTGCCCAGTGGGGTTCCAGCCTGCCAGGGTCACCCATGTGGTGAGGCCAACACACTGCCAGGTGTCACCTAGGCCTGGGCACACCTCACCTGGTGGGATGCTACATCTCATTGGTCACCCGCATGTTCAGGACATTACTGTGGCCTGGTGGAAACTCGGCCCCATCACTCCCTACCTGGTGGGGTGCTACCTCATACAGGCCACCCACATGGCAAGGCCGTCACAGCCACCAGGTGTCACCTCAGCCCCATTGCACTCCACCCATCAGGTGGCCACCTCACATGGGTCACCTGTGTGGCAAACCCATCATGGCCGCCAGGTGTCACTTCAGTCCTGACAATCTCCACCAGGTCAGGTACCACCTCACATATGTCACCAGCATGGCAAGGTCATCATGACCATGGTGTGTCACCTCAGCCCCATGACACACCACCTGGCATGGTGAAACATTGCATGAGCCACCCGCGTGGTGAGGACATCACAGACACTGGGTGTCAAAATGGCCCAGACACACGCCTCATGGTGGAATGCCACCTCATGCAGGTCACCCATGTGGTGAGGCCGTCACAGCCACCATGTGTCACCTCGGCCCCAACTCTGCCTACCTGATGGGGTGCTACCTCACATTGCCACCCACATGACAATGCAGTCACAGCCACTAGCTGTCACCTCATCCCCATGACACCACACCTGGTGGGGTGTCATCTCTTGCATGCCACCCATGTGATGAGGACACCACAGCCACCAGGTGTCACCTTAGCTCAATCACACTCTGTCCTCCAGTGTGTCACCTCATGCAAGCCACCCGTGTGGTGAGTCCATCACAGTCATCAGGTGTCACCTCAACCCAGGTGCACCTCGCCGTGTGCAATGCCACTTCGCAGGAGTCACTGAAATGTGAGGCCATCATGGCTGCCAGGTGTCACCTAGGCCTGGGCACACCCCACCTGGTGGGATGCTACCTCTCATTGGTCACCCACATGTTGAGGACATTACAGTGGCCTGGTGGAACCTCGGCCCCATCAGTCCCTACCTGGTGGGGAGCTACCTCATACATGCCAACCACATGGCAAGGCCATCACAGCCACAAGGTGTCACCTCAGCCTGGTCACACCCTCCCCAGTGGAGTGTCACCTTACACATGCCACCCATATTGCTCATCTGTCACATAAACCATGTGTCACCTCAACCTGGGTGCACCCCACCCAGCACTGGTAACCCACGTTGCAGGGCAATCATAGCAACCAGGTGTCACCTCGGCATGGGCACACCCCACCCAGCAGGATACCACCTCATGTGGGTCACCAGTGTGTTGAGGGCCCTCACGGCCGCCATGTTTCACCTAGGCCTGGGCACACCCCACCCAGTGGGGTTTCAACTCACGAATGTCACCCATGTAGTGAGGCCTTCATGGCTGCTGGTTGTCACCTTGGCCCAGTCATACACCACCCAGTGGGATGCCACCACACAGCGGTAACCAGCGTGGCGAGGCTGTCACAGCTGCCAGGTGTCATTTTGGCCCGTTCACACCACGCACAGCTGGGTGCCACCTCGTGCTAGCCACCCACGTGGCAAGTCATCTCAGCCACCATGTTTCACTTTGGCCCCATCACTCTAGGCCTGGTAGGGTGCGACCTCACATGTGCTACCCACATGGTGAGGCAGTAACGGCCATAGTGTTTTACCTCATCCCCATGACACCATGCCCAGTGGGGTGTCATCTCTTGTGTGCCATCCATGTGGCAAGCCCATCATGGCTGCCGGGTGTCACCTCAGCCCAATCACACCCTACCTGGCAGGGCTAACCTCACGCATGCCACCCACATTGCAAGTCCAATGTGGTCACTGTGTCATGTCAACCCAGTCACAACACACCATGCAGGATTCCAAATCGCATGGGTCACCTGTGTTGTGAGGCCTTCACAGCCACTGAGTGTCACCTCGGCCTGGGTACACCTTGCCCATTGGGATGTCACCTAGCATGTGCCACCCACATGGTGCAGCACTCACGGCCACCAATATTCAGCCGCGTCACTCCCTGCCCAGGAGAATGTCACCTCAACATGGCACCTGCATGGCAAGGTGGTCACACCGCTGGGTGTCACGTCTGCATGGTCACACCCCATCCCGCAGGTTGCCACCTGGCAAAGGTCAACTGCATTGTGAGGCTGTCATGGCTGCCAGATGTCTCCTCTGCCTGAGCACACACTGCCTGGTGGGGAGCCACCATGCACAGATCACCCACGTGATGAGGCCCTCACAGCTGCTGGGTGTCACCTTGGTTGCTTCACACACCACCCAGTGGGGTACCACCTCGTATGGGTCACCTGCATGGAGAAGCCATCACTGCCACTGGGTGACAGCTTAGCTCAGTCACACCATGTCTTGTGGGGAGCCACCTCACTTGGGTCACCCATGTGGTGAGGCTGTCATAGCCATGGGATGTCACCTTGACCCCTTCATAGCTTTCACAGCAGGGTGCCACCACGCTGGAGCCACCTAAGAGGCAAGGGATCATGACCACCATGTGTCATCTCAGCCACGTCACACCCCACCAGGCAAGGTGCTACCTCACCCATGTCACCAGCATGGTGAGGCTATCAAGGCCGCGAGGTGTCACCTAAGCCCACTCAGACACTGCCCCATGGGGTGCTACATAGTGCATGCTACTCACATGGCTAGGCCATCATGGCCAACGGGTTCACTTCAGCCCAGTCATTCCCCACCCTGCCAGGTGCCACCTTGATGTGCCACCCGCATAGCTAGGCAATCACACCACTAGGTGCCACCTTGTCCCTGTGACACCACACCTGGCACCATGTCATCTCTTGTGTGTCCCCCATGTAGTGAGGCCATCACGGCCCCTGGGTGTCACCTCTTCCTGGTCAATACCCACCTGCCAGGGTGTCAACTAGCATGTGCTTCCCTCAGGACGAGACCATCACAGCCACCAGGTGTCACCTCAGCCCGATCACACACTGCACAGTGGGGTGTCACCTGGTGCATGCCACCTGTGCTGCAAGTCTGTCTTGGTCAAAGTGTGTCACCTCAACCCGGGCATACCCCACCATGTGAGATGCCACCTCACATGGTTATTCACGTTGTGAGCACCTCTATGCCACCAGATGTCACCTTGGCCTGGTTACACCCTGCCAGGCAGGGTGCCAGCTCATGTGGGTCACCCATGTGGTGAGGTCCTCATGGCCACTGGGCATCACCTTGGACCAGTCACACACCACCTAACGGGGTGCCACTTTGCAAGGGTCACCCATGTGATGTGGCTCTCACAGCTGCTGTGGATCACTTTGGCCTGCTCACACTGCAGCCTGCAGGGTGCAATCTCACACTTGCTACGATTGTGGTGAGGCTGTCATGGCCACCAGGTGTCACCTTGGCCTGGTCACAACCCACACAGCATGGTGCCACCTCTTGCAGGTCACCCATGTGGCAAGGCCATCACTGCTGCCGGGTGTCACCTCAGCTCGGTCACAACCTGCCAGCAGGAAGCCACCTAGTATAGGTCACCAGGGTTGCAAGGCTGTCACAGCCACAGGGTGTCCATTGGCCCCATCGCACCTTGCCTGGCAGGGTGCTACCATGTGTGTGCCACCCAAGTGGTGAGGCCATCACAGCCACCAGGTGCCACCTCGGCCCTGTAACACCCCACCTGGTGGGGTGCAACCTTGCACTTGCCACCCATGTAGCTGGGCCATCACAGCACCATGGGTCACCTCGGCACCCTTACACCCTGCCCAGAGCAGTGGCACTTTGCAGCTTCCACCCACATTGCAAGGCCATTACAGCTGCTGGGTGTCACTTCAGCCACACCACACCCTGCCTGGTGGGGTGTCAACTCATGTGATTCACCCATGTGGTGAGGCCACCAGGGATATCAGGCCTCACCTTAGCCCAGGCACATCCACCCTGTGGGGTGACACCTTACATGTGTAAGCCATGTGGTGAGGCCGTCAGTGTTGCCAGGTCTCACCTCAGCCCAGGGACACCATGTGTGGCCTGGAGCCACTTCATGCATGCCACCCACATGGCAAGGCCATGATGGCCACAGGGTGTCACCTAGGATTATCAAACACAGCCCAACAGTGTACCACCTTGCGCATGCCATGCATGTGGTGATGCTGTCATGACCATCAGGTATCACCTTGAATTGGGCACATCCCATCAGGCAGGGTGCCATCTTGTGAGGGTCACCTGGGTTGCGAGGCCCTCTCGGCCACCAGGTGGCACCTAGGCCCATGCACACCCCACCCACCAGAGTGCTATCTCACAAGGGTCACACTTGTGGCATGGCCCTCACGGCAACAGGCTGTCACCTAGGCCCAGGCACATCCAGCCCAACAGGATGCCACCACGCATGGGTCAGCCATGTGGTGAGGCTGTAATGGCTGCCAGATGTCACCTCAGCTCAGTCACACCCTGCCCGGCAACAAGCCACCTCACATGGGTCATCCGTGTTGAGAGGCTGTCACAACCACGGGATGTCCATTGGCCCCATCACACCCTGCTGGCAGGGTGCCACATCATGCATACCACCCAAGTGCTGAGGCCATTATGGTCACAAGGTGTAACCTCGGTCCAGTAACACCCCACCCAGATGGGTGCACCCTTGCACTTGTCACACACATAGCTGCACCGTCAAAGCCACCGGGTGTCACCTAGACCCCATCACCTCCCACCTGCAGTGTGCCACTTTGCATGTGCCACCCATGTTGCAAGGCCATTATGGCTGCCAGATGTCACCTCAGATCCATCACACCCCACCTAGCAGGGTGCCACCTCACATCAGTCACCTACATGCTGAGGCCATCAGGGCTGCCAGGTGTCACATCAACCTGGGCATATCCACCCAGTGGGGTGCCACCTCACATAGGTAACCCACGTGGCAAGTACATCATAGCTGCTGGCTGTCACCTCAGCCCAGGCACACGCCACCTGATGGGGAGCCACCTTGCACCTGTCACCCGAGAGGCAAGGCCATCACAGAAGCTGTGTTTGACCTTGGCCTGGGCACATGCCGCCTGGTGGGATGCCACCACACCAGGGTCACCTATGTGGTGAGGCTGACATTCCATTGGGTTTCACCTCAGCCCAGTCACACATCACCTGGGGGCTGCCACCTTGCATGGGTCACCCACATGTTGATGCCCTCATGAATGCTGGGATTCACTTTTGCCTGGGCACACACCAACTGGAGGAGTGCCACATACTGTGGTGCATCTGCCTGATGAGGCCTGCATGGCAGCTGGGTGTCACCTAGACCTGGTCACACACCACCCATCACGGTGACACTTCGCACATGCCACCTGCATGGTGATGTGGTCAGGAGGCCAAGCTTCACCTCGGCTACTTCACACCCTGCCCAGTGGGGAGCTACATCATGCAGGTGATGCTCGATGCAAGACCCTCATGGCCAGGGTGTCACTTAGGCCTGGTCACACCCCACCCCACAGAGTGCCACTTTACACATATCACCCATGAGGCAAGGCCGTAATGGTCACTGGGTGTCACCTCAGCCCAGTTACACACTGCCTGGCTGTGTGCCACCATGTGTGGGTCTCCCGTGTGGCTAGGCCTTCATGCCCACTGGGTTTCACCTCAGAACTGGCACAACCTGCCCAGCTGGGTGCAACCTCATGTGGGTCACCCACGTATTGAGGCCATAATGGAAGTGGGGTTTGACCTCGGCCTGGGCAAATCCCACCCAGAGGGATGCCACTCCACATGTGCCATCCGCATGGTGAGGCCATCATGGCCACCAGGTGTCACCTCAGCCTTGGGACACTCTGCCCAGTGGAGAGCAACCTCATGCATGCCACCCATGCGGTGAGGCCTTGTACAGGTAACCTGCATGGAGAGGCCATCACAGCCACCAGGTGTCACTTTGGCACAGTCATGTGCTGCCCAACAGGTTGCCACATCACACTGGTCACCCACGTGGTAAGGCTGTCATGGCCCCTGAGTGTCACCTTGGCCCAGGCACACCCAACCCAGTGGGGTGCCACCCATGTGGTGAGGCCATCACAGAACCTGTGTTTGACCTTGGCCCAGAAACACCTGCCCAGTGGGGTTCCAGCCAGCCAGGGTCACCCATGTGGTGAGGCCCACACACTGCCAGGTGTCACCTAGGCCTGGGCACACCCCACCTGGTGGGATGCTACATCTCATTGGTCACCCGCATGTTGAGGACATTACTGTGGCCTGGTGGAAACTCGGCCCCATCACTCCCTACCTGGTGGGGTGCTACCTCATACAGGCCACCCACATGGCAAGGCCGTCACAGCCACCAGGTGTCACCTCAGCCCCATTGCACTCCACCCATCAGGTGGCCACCTCACACGGGTCACCTGTGTGGCAAGCCCATCATGGCCGCCAGGTGTCACTTCAGTCCTGTCAATCTCCACCAGGTCAGGTACCACCTCACATATGTCACCAGCATGGCAAGGTCATCATGACCATGGTGTGTCACCTCAGCCCCATGACACACCACCTGGCATGGTGAAACCTTGCATGAGCCACCCGCGTGGTGAGGACATCACAGCCACTGGGTGTCAAAATGGCCCAGACACACGCCTCATGGTGGAATGCCACCTCATGCAGGTCACCCATGTGGTGAGGCCGTCACAGCCACCATGTGTCACCTCGGCCCCAACTCTGCCTACCTGATGGGGTGCTACCTCACATGTGCCACCCACATGACAATGCAGTCACAGCCACTAGCTGTCACCTCATCCCCATGACACCACACCTGGTGGGGTGTCATCTCTTGCATGCCACCCATGTGATGAGGACACCACAGCCACCAGGTGTCACCTTAGCTCAATCACACTCTGTCCTCCAGTGTGTCACCTCATGCAAGCCACCCGTGTGGTGAGTCCATCACAGTCATCAGGTGTCACCTCAAACCAGGTGCACCTCGCCATGTGCAATGCCACTTCGCACGAGTCACCTGAAATGTGAGGCCATCATGGCTGCCAGGTGTCACCTAGGCTTGGGCACACCACACCTGGTGGGATGCTACCTCTCATTGGTCACCCACATGTTGAGGACATTACAGTGGCCTGGTGGAACCTCGGCCCCATCAGTCCCTACCTGGTGGGGTGCTACCACGTACATGCCAACCACATGGCAAGGCCATCACAGCCACAAGGTGTCACCTCAGCCTGGTCACACCCTCCCCAGTGGAGTGTCACCTTACACATGCCACCCATATTGCTCATCTGTCACATAAACCATGTGTCACCTCAACCTGGGTGCACCCCACCCAGCACTGGTAACCCACGTTGCAGGGCAATCATAGCAACCAGGTGTCACCTCGGCATGGGCACACCCCACCCAGCAGGATACCACCTCATGCGGGTCACCAGTGTGTTGAGGCCCTCACGGCCGCCATCTTTCACCTAGGCCTGGGCACACCCCACCCAGTGGGGTTTCAACTCACGAATGTCACCCATGTAGTGAGGCCTTCATGGCTGCTGGTTGTCATCTTGGCCCAGTCATACACCACCCAGTGGGATGCCACCACACAGCGGTAACCAGCATGGCGAGGCTGTCACAGCTGCCAGGTGTCATTTTGGCCCGTTGACACCACGCACAGCTGGGTGCCACCTCGTGCTAGCCACCCACGTGGCAAGTCATCTCAGCCACCATGTTTCACTTTGGCCCCATCACTCTAGGCCTGGTAGGGTGCCACCTCACATGTGCTACCCACATGGTGAGGCCATAACGGCCATAGTGTTTTACCTCATCCCCATGACACCATGCCCAGTGGGGTGTCATCTCTTGTGTGCCATCCATGTGGCAAGCCCATCATGGCTGCCGGGTGTCACCTCAGCCCAATCACACCCTACCTGGCAGGGCTAACCTCATGCATGCCACCCATATTGCAAGTCCAATGTGGTCGCTGTGTCATGTCAACCCAGTCACAACACACCATGCAGGATTCCAAATCGCATGGGTCACCTGTGTTGTGAGGCCTTCACAGCCACTGAGTGTCACCTCGGCCTGGGTACACCTTGCCCATTGGGATGTCACCTAGCATGTGCCACCCACATGGTGCAGCACTCACGGCCACCAATATTCAGCCGTGTCACTCTCTGCCCAGGAGAATGTCACCTCAACATGGCACCTGCATGGCAAGGTGGTCACACCGCTGGGTGTCACGTCTGCATGGTCACACCCCATCCCGCAGGTTGCCACCTGGCAAAGGTCAACT
Organism: Hippopotamus amphibius kiboko; assembly: GCF_030028045.1. Classification (NCBI taxonomy): domain Eukaryota; kingdom Metazoa; phylum Chordata; class Mammalia; order Artiodactyla; family Hippopotamidae; genus Hippopotamus; species Hippopotamus amphibius. The sequence continues at coordinate 20,196 of NW_026648588.1, read as the reverse complement.
GCATGGTGAGGCTGTCATGGCTGCCAGATGTCTCCTCTGCCTGAGCACACACTGCCTGGTGGGGAGCCACCATGCACAGATCACCCACGTGATGAGGCCCTCACAGCTGCTGGGTGTCACCTTGGTTGCTTCACACACCACCCAGTGGGGTACCACCTCGTATGGGTCACCTGCATGGAGAAGCCATCACTGCCACTGGGTGACAGCTTAGCTCAGTCACACCATGTCTTGTGGGGAGCCACCTCACTTGGGTCACCCATGTGGTGAGGCTGTCATAGCCATGGGATGTCACCTTGACCCCTTCATAGCTTTCACAGCAGGGTGCCACCATGCTGGAGCCACCTAAGAGGCAAGGGATCATGACCACCATGTGTCATCTCAGCCACGTCACACCCCACCAGGCAAGGTGCTACCTCACCCATGTCACCAGCATGGTGAGGCTATCAAGGCCGCGAGGTGTCACCTAAGCCCACTCAGACACTGCCCCATGGGGTGCTACATTGTGCATGCTACTCACATGGCTAGGCCATCATGGCCACTGGGTGTCAATTCAGCCCAGTCATTCCCCACCCTGCCAGGTGCCACCTTTATGTGCCACCCGCATAGCTAGGCAATCACACCACTAGGTGCCACCTTGTCCCTGTGACACCACACCTGGCACCATGTCATCTCTTGTGTGTCCCCCATGTAGTGAGGCCATCACAGCCACTGGGTGTCACCTCTTCCCGGTCAATACCCACCTGCCAGGGTGTCAACTAGCATGTGCTTCCCTCAGGACGAGACCATCAGAGCCACCAGGTGTCACCTCAGCCCGATCACACACTGCACAGTGGGGTGTCACCTGGTGCATGCCACCTGTGCTGCAAGTCTGTCTCGGTCAAAGTGTGTCACCTCAACCCGGGCATACCCCACCATGTGAGATGCCACCTCGCATGGTTACTCACGTTGTGAGCACCTCTATGCCACCAGATGTCACCTTGGCCTGGTTACACCCTGCCAGGCAGGGTGCCAGCTCATGTGGGTCACCCATGTGGTGAGGTCCTCATGGCCACTGGGCATCACCTTGGACCAGTCACACACCACCTAACGGGGTGCCACTTTGCAAGGGTCACCCATGTGATGTGGCTCTCACAGCTGCTGTGGATCACTTTGGCCTGGTCACACTGCAGCCTGCAGGGTGCAATCTCACACTTGCTACGATTGTGGTGAGGCTGTCATGGCCACCAGGTGTCACCTTGGCCTGGTCACAACCCACACAGCATGGTGCCACCTCTTGCAGGTCACCCATGTGGCAAGGCCATCACTGCTGCCGGGTGTCACCTCAGCTCGGTCACAACCTGCCAGCAGGAAGCCACCTAGTATAGGTCACCAGGGTTGCAAGGCTGTCACAGCCACAGGGTGTCCATTGGCCCCATCGCACCTTGCCTGGCAGGGTGCTACCATGTGTGTGCCACCCAAGTGGTGAGGCCATCACAGCCACCAGGTGCCACCTCGGCCCTGTAACACCCCACCTGGTGGGGTGCAACCTTGCACTTGCCACCCATGTAGCTGGGCCATCACAGCACCATGGGTCACCTCGGCACCCTTACACCCTGCCCAGAGCGGTGGCACTTTGCAGCTTCCACCCACATTGCAAGGCCATTACAGCTGCTGGGTGTCACTTCAGCCCCACCACACCCTGCCTGGTGGGGTGTCAACTCATGTGATTCACCCATGTGGTGAGGCCACCAGGGATATCAGGCCTCACCTCAGCCCAGGCACATCCACCCTGTGGGGTGCCACCTTACATGTGTAAGCCATGTGGTGAGGCCGTCAGTGTTGCCAGGTCTCACCTCAGCCCAGGGACACCATGTGTGGCCTGGAGCCACTTCATGCATGCCACCCACATGGCAAGGCCATGATGGCCACAGGGTGTCACCTAGGATTATCAAACACAGCCCAACAGTGTACCACCTTGCGCATGCCATGCATGTGGTGATGCTGTCATGACCATCAGGTATCACCTTGAATTGGGCACATCCCATCAGGCAGGGTGCCATCTCGTGAGGGTCACCTGGGTTGCGAGGCCCTCTCGGCCACCAGGTGGCACCTAGGCCCATGCACACCCCACCCACCAGAGTGCCATCTCACAAGGGTCACACTTGTGGCATGGCCGTCATGGCAACCGGCTGTGACCTAGGCCCAGGCACATCCAGCCCAACAGGATGCCACCACGCATGGGTCACCCATGTGGTGAGGCTGTAATGGCTGCCAGATGTCACCTCAGCTCAGTCACACCCTGCCCGGCAAAAAGCCACCTCACATGGGTCATCCGTGTTGAGAGGCTGTCACAACCACGGCGTGTCCATTGGCCCCATCACACCCTGCTGGCAGGGTGCCACATCATGCATAGCACCCAAGTGCTGAGGCCATTATGGTCACAAGGTGTAACCTCGGTCCAGTAACACCCCACCCAGATGGGTGCACCCTTGCACTTGTCACACACATAGCTGCACCGTCAAAGCCACCGGGTGTCACCTAGACCCCCTCACATCCCACCTGCGGTGTGCCACTTTGCATGTGCCACCCATGTTGCAAGGCCATTATGGCTGCCAGATGTCACATCAGATCCATCACACCCCACCTAGCAGGGTGCCACCTCACATCAGTCACCCACGTGCTGAGGCCATCAGGGCTGCCAGGTGTCACATCAACCTGGGCATATCCACCCAGTGGGGTGCCACCTCACATAGGTAACCCACGTGGCAAGTACATCATAGCTGCTGGCTGTCACCTCAGCCCAGGCACACGCCACCTGATGGGGAGCCACCTTGCACCTGTCACCCGAGAGGCAAGGCCATCACAGAAGCTGTGTTTGACCTTGGCCTGGGCACATGCCGCCTGGTGGGATGCCACCACACCAGGGTCACCTATGTGGTGAGGCTGACATTCAATTGGGTTTCACCTCAGCCCAGTCACACATCACCTGGGGGCTGCCACCTCGCATGGGTCACCCACATGTTGATGCCCTCATGAATGCTGGGATTCACTTTTGCCTGGGCACACACCAACTGGAGGAGTGCCACATACTGTGGTGCATCTGCCTGATGAGGCCTGCATGGCAGCTGGGTGTCACCTAGACCTGGTCACACACCACCCATCACGGTGACACTTCGCACATGCCACCTGCATGGTGATGTGGTCAGGAGGCCAAGTTTCACCTCGGCTACTTCACACCCTGCCCAGTGGGGAGCCACATCATGCAGGTGATGCACGTGGCAAGACCCTCATGGCCAGGGTGTCACTTAGGCCTGGTCACACCCCACCCCACAGAGTGCCACTTTACACATATCACCCATGAGGCAAGGCCGTAATGGTCACTGGGTGTCACCTCAGCCCAGTTACACACTGCCTGGCTGTGTGCCACCATGTGTGGGTCTCCCGTGTGGCTAGGCCTTCATGCCCACTGGGTTTGACCTCAGAACTGGCACAACCCGCCCAGCTGGGTGCAACCTCATGTGGGTCACCCACGTATTGAGGCCATAATGGAAGTGGGGTTTGACCTCGGCCTGGGCAAATCCCACCCAGAGGGATGCCACTCCACATGTGCCATCCGCATGGTGAGGCCATCATGGCCACCAGGTGTCACCTCGGCCTTGGGACACTCTGCCCAGTGGAGAGCAACCTCATGCATGCCACCCATGCGGTGAGGCCTTGTACAGGTCACCTGCATGGTGAGGCCATCACAGCCACCAGGTGTCACTTTGGCACAGTCATGTGCTGCCCAACAGATTGCCACATCACACTGGTCACCCACATGGTAAGGCTGTCATGGCCCCTGAGTGTCACCCTGGCCTGGGCACACCCAACCCGGTGGGGTGCCACCCATGTGGTGAGGCCATCACAGAACCTGTGTTTGACCTTGGCCCACAAACACCTGCCCAGTGGGGTTCCAGCCTGCCAGGGTCACCCATGTGGTGAGGCCAACACACTGCCAGGTGTCACCTAGGCCTGGGCACACCTCACCTGGTGGGATGCTACATCTCATTGGTCACCCGCATGTTCAGGACATTACTGTGGCCTGGTGGAAACTCGGCCCCATCACTCCCTACCTGGTGGGGTGCTACCTCATACAGGCCACCCACATGGCAAGGCCGTCACAGCCACCAGGTGTCACCTCAGCCCCATTGCACTCCACCCATCAGGTGGCCACCTCACATGGGTCACCTGTGTGGCAAACCCATCATGGCCGCCAGGTGTCACTTCAGTCCTGACAATCTCCACCAGGTCAGGTACCACCTCACATATGTCACCAGCATGGCAAGGTCATCATGACCATGGTGTGTCACCTCAGCCCCATGACACACCACCTGGCATGGTGAAACATTGCATGAGCCACCCGCGTGGTGAGGACATCACAGACACTGGGTGTCAAAATGGCCCAGACACACGCCTCATGGTGGAATGCCACCTCATGCAGGTCACCCATGTGGTGAGGCCGTCACAGCCACCATGTGTCACCTCGGCCCCAACTCTGCCTACCTGATGGGGTGCTACCTCACATGTGCCACCCACATGACAATGCAGTCACAGCCACTAGCTGTCACCTCATCCCCATGACACCACACCTGGTGGGGTGTCATCTCTTGCATGCCACCCATGTGATGAGGACACCACAGCCACCAGGTGTCACCTTAGCTCAATCACACTCTGTCCTCCAGTGTGTCACCTCATGCAAGCCACCCGTGTGGTGAGTCCATCACAGTCATCAGGTGTCACCTCAACCCAGGTGCACCTCGCCGTGTGCAATGCCACTTCGCAGGAGTCACTGAAATGTGAGGCCATCATGGCTGCCAGGTGTCACCTAGGCCTGGGCACACCCCACCTGGTGGGATGCTACCTCTCATTGGTCACCCACATGTTGAGGACATTACAGTGGCCTGGTGGAACCTCGGCCCCATCAGTCCCTACCTGGTGGGGTGCTACCTCATACATGCCAACCACATGGCAAGGCCATCACAGCCACAAGGTGTCACCTCAGCCTGGTCACACCCTCCCCAGTGGAGTGTCACCTTACACATGCCACCCATATAGCTCATCTGTCACATAAACCATGTGTCACCTCAACCTGGGTGCACCCCACCCAGCACTGGTAACCCACGTTGCAGGGCAATCATAGCAACCAGGTGTCACCTCGGCATGGGCACACCCCACCCAGCAGGATACCACCTCATGTGGGTCACCAGTGTCTTGAGGGCCCTCACGGCCGCCATGTTTCACCTAGGCCTGGGCACACCCCACCCAGTGGGGTTTCAACTCACGAATGTCACCCATGTAGTGAGGCCTTCATGGCTGCTGGTTGTCACCTTGGCCCAGTCATACACCACCCAGTGGGATGCCACCACACAGCGGTAACCAGCGTGGCGAGGCTGTCACAGCTGCCAGGTGTCATTTTGGCCCGTTCACACCACGCACAGCTGGGTGCCACCTCGTGCTAGCCACCCACGTGGCAAGTCATCTCAGCCACCATGTTTCACTTTGGCCCCATCACTCTAGGCCTGGTAGGGTGCGACCTCACATGTGCTACCCACATGGTGAGGCAGTAACGGCCATAGTGTTTTACCTCATCCCCATGACACCATGCCCAGTGGGGTGTCATCTCTTGTGTGCCATCCATGTGGCAAGCCCATCATGGCTGCCGGGTGTCACCTCAGCCCAATCACACCCTACCTGGCAGGGCTAACCTCACGCATGCCACCCACATTGCAAGTCCAATGTGGTCACTGTGTCATGTCAACCCAGTCACACCACACCATGCAGGATTCCAAATCGCATGGGTCACCTGTGTTGTGAGGCCTTCACAGCCACTGAGTGTCACCTCGGCCTGGGTACACCTTGCCCATTGGGATGTCACCTAGCATGTGCCACCCACATGGTGCAGCACTCACGGCCACCAATATTCAGCCGCGTCACTCCCTGCCCAGGAGAATGTCACCTCAACATGGCACCTGCATGGCAAGGTGGTCACACCGCTGGGTGTCACGTCTGCATGGTCACACCCCATCCCGCAGGTTGCCACCTGGCAAAGGTCAACTGCATTGTGAGGCTGTCATGGCTGCCAGATGTCTCCTCTGCCTGAGCACACACTGCCTGGTGGGGAGCCACCATGCACAGATCACCCACGTGATGAGGCCCTCACAGCTGCTGGGTGTCACCTTGGTTGCTTCACACACCACCCAGTGGGGTACCACCTCGTATGGGTCACCTGCATGGAGAAGCCATCACTGCCACTGGGTGACAGCTTAGCTCAGTCACACCATGTCTTGTGGGGAGCCACCTCACTTGGGTCACCCATGTGGTGAGGCTGTCATAGCCATGGGATGTCACCTTGACCCCTTCATAGCTTTCACAGCAGGGTGCCACCACGCTGGAGCCACCTAAGAGGCAAGGGATCATGACCACCATGTGTCATCTCAGCCACGTCACACCCCACCAGGCAAGGTGCTACCTCACCCATGTCACCAGCATGGTGAGGCTATCAAGGCCGCGAGGTGTCACCTAAGCCCACTCAGACACTGCCCCATGGGGTGCTACATAGTGCATGCTACTCACATGGCTAGGCCATCATGGCCAACGGGTTCACTTCAGCCCAGTCATTCCCCACCCTGCCAGGTGCCACCTTGATGTGCCACCCGCATAGCTAGGCAATCACACCACTAGGTGCCACCTTGTCCCTGTGACACCACACCTGGCACCATGTCATCTCTTGTGTGTCCCCCATGTAGTGAGGCCATCACGGCCCCTGGGTGTCACCTCTTCCTGGTCAATACCCACCTGCCAGGGTGTCAACTAGCATGTGCTTCCCTCAGGACGAGACCATCACAGCCACCAGGTGTCACCTCAGCCCGATCACACACTGCACAGTGGGGTGTCACCTGGTGCATGCCACCTGTGCTGCAAGTCTGTCTTGGTCAAAGTGTGTCACCTCAACCCGGGCATACCCCACCATGTGAGATGCCACCTCACATGGTTATTCACGTTGTGAGCACCTCTATGCCACCAGATGTCACCTTGGCCTGGTTACACCCTGCCAGGCAGGGTGCCAGCTCATGTGGGTCACCCATGTGGTGAGGTCCTCATGGCCACTGGGCATCACCTTGGACCAGTCACACACCACCTAACGGGGTGCCACTTTGCAAGGGTCACCCATGTGATGTGGCTCTCACAGCTGCTGTGGATCACTTTGGCCTGGTCACACTGCAGCCTGCAGGGTGCAATCTCACACTTGCTACGATTGTGGTGAGGCTGTCATGGCCACCAGGTGTCACCTTGGCCTGGTCACAACCCACACAGCATGGTGCCACCTCTTGCAGGTCACCCATGTGGCAAGGCCATCACTGCTGCCGGGTGTCACCTCAGCTCGGTCACAACCTGCCAGCAGGAAGCCACCTAGTATAGGTCACCAGGGTTGCAAGGCTGTCACAGCCACAGGGTGTCCATTGGCCCCATCGCACCTTGCCTGGCAGGGTGCTACCATGTGTGTGCCACCCAAGTGGTGAGGCCATCACAGCCACCAGGTGCCACCTCGGCCCTGTAACACCCCACCTGGTGGGGTGCAACCTTGCACTTGCCACCCATGTAGCTGGGCCATCACAGCACCATGGGTCACCTCGGCACCCTTACACCCTGCCCAGAGCAGTGGCACTTTGCAGCTTCCACCCACATTGCAAGGCCATTACAGCTGCTGGGTGTCACTTCAGCCACACCACACCCTGCCTGGTGGGGTGTCAACTCATGTGATTCACCCATGTGGTGAGGCCACCAGGGATATCAGGCCTCACCTTAGCCCAGGCACATCCACCCTGTGGGGTGACACCTTACATGTGTAAGCCATGTGGTGAGGCCGTCAGTGTTGCCAGGTCTCACCTCAGCCCAGGGACACCATGTGTGGCCTGGAGCCACTTCATGCATGCCACCCACATGGCAAGGCCATGATGGCCACAGGGTGTCACCTAGGATTATCAAACACAGCCCAACAGTGTACCACCTTGCGCATGCCATGCATGTGGTGATGCTGTCATGACCATCAGGTATCACCTTGAATTGGGCACATCCCATCAGGCAGGGTGCCATCTTGTGAGGGTCACCTGGGTTGCGAGGCCCTCTCGGCCACCAGGTGGCACCTAGGCCCATGCACACCCCACCCACCAGAGTGCTATCTCACAAGGGTCACACTTGTGGCATGGCCCTCACGGCAACAGGCTGTCACCTAGGCCCAGGCACATCCAGCCCAACAGGATGCCACCACGCATGGGTCAGCCATGTGGTGAGGCTGTAATGGCTGCCAGATGTCACCTCAGCTCAGTCACACCCTGCCCGGCAACAAGCCACCTCACATGGGTCATCCGTGTTGAGAGGCTGTCACAACCACGGGATGTCCATTGGCCCCATCACACCCTGCTGGCAGGGTGCCACATCATGCATACCACCCAAGTGCTGAGGCCATTATGGTCACAAGGTGTAACCTCGGTCCAGTAACACCCCACCCAGATGGGTGCACCCTTGCACTTGCCACACACATAGCTGCACCGTCAAAGCCACCGGGTGTCACCTAGACCCCATCACCTCCCACCTGCAGTGTGCCACTTTGCATGTGCCACCCATGTTGCAAGGCCATTATGGCTGCCAGATGTCACCTCAGATCCATCACACCCCACCTAGCAGGGTGCCACCTCACATCAGTCACCTACATGCTGAGGCCATCAGGGCTGCCAGGTGTCACATCAACCTGGGCATATCCACCCAGTGGGGTGCCACCTCACATAGGTAACCCACGTGGCAAGTACATCATAGCTGCTGGCTGTCACCTCAGCCCAGGCACACGCCACCTGATGGGGAGCCACCTTGCACCTGTCACCCGAGAGGCAAGGCCATCACAGAAGCTGTGTTTGACCTTGGCCTGGGCACATGCCGCCTGGTGGGATGCCACCACACCAGGGTCACCTATGTGGTGAGGCTGACATTCCATTGGGTTTCACCTCAGCCCAGTCACACATCACCTGGGGGCTGCCACCTTGCATGGGTCACCCACATGTTGATGCCCTCATGAATGCTGGGATTCACTTTTGCCTGGGCACACACCAACTGGAGGAGTGCCACATACTGTGGTGCATCTGCCTGATGAGGCCTGCATGGCAGCTGGGTGTCACCTAGACCTGGTCACACACCACCCATCACGGTGACACTTCGCACATGCCACCTGCATGGCGATGTGGTCAGGAGGCCAAGCTTCACCTCGGCTACTTCACACCCTACCCAGTGGGGAGCTACATCATGCAGGTGATGCTCGATGCAAGACCCTCATGGCCAGGGTGTCACTTAGGCCTGGTCACACCCCACCCCACAGAGTGCCACTTTACACATATCACCCATGAGGCAAGGCCGTAATGGTCACTGGGTGTCACCTCAGCCCAGTTACACACTGCCTGGCTGTGTGCCACCATGTGTGGGTCTCCCGTGTGGCTAGGCCTTCATGCCCACTGGGTTTCACCTCAGAACTGGCACAACCTGCCCAGCTGGGTGCAACCTCATGTGGGTCACCCACGTATTGAGGCCATAATGGAAGTGGGGTTTGACCTCGGCCTGGGCAAATCCCACCCAGAGGGATGCCACTCCACATGTGCCATCCGCATGGTGAGGCCATCATGGCCACCAGGTGTCACCTCAGCCTTGGGACACTCTGCCCAGTGGAGAGCAACCTCATGCATGCCACCCATGCGGTGAGGCCTTGTACAGGTAACCTGCATGGAGAGGCCATCACAGCCACCAGGTGTCACTTTGGCACAGTCATGTGCTGCCCAACAGGTTGCCACATCACACTGGTCACCCACGTGGTAAGGCTGTCATGGCCCCTGAGTGTCACCTTGGCCCAGGCACACCCAACCCAGTGGGGTGCCACCCATGTGGTGAGGCCATCACAGAACCTGTGTTTGACCTTGGCCCAGAAACACCTGCCCAGTGGGGTTCCAGCCAGCCAGGGTCACCCATGTGGTGAGGCCCACACACTGCCAGGTGTCACCTAGGCCTGGGCACACCCCACCTGGTGGGATGCTACATCTCATTGGTCACCCGCATGTTGAGGACATTACTGTGGCCTGGTGGAAACTCGGCCCCATCACTCCCTACCTGGTGGGGTGCTACCTCATACAGGCCACCCACATGGCAAGGCCGTCACAGCCACCAGGTGTCACCTCAGCCCCATTGCACTCCACCCATCAGGTGGCCACCTCACACGGGTCACCTGTGTGGCAAGCCCATCATGGCCGCCAGGTGTCACTTCAGTCCTGTCAATCTCCACCAGGTCAGGTACCACCTCACATATGTCACCAGCATGGCAAGGTCATCATGACCATGGTGTGTCACCTCAGCCCCATGACACACCACCTGGCATGGTGAAACCTTGCATGAGCCACCCGCGTGGTGAGGACATCACAGCCACTGGGTGTCAAAATGGCCCAGACACACGCCTCATGGTGGAATGCCACCTCATGCAGGTCACCCATGTGGTGAGGCCGTCACAGCCACCATGTGTCACCTCGGCCCCAACTCTGCCTACCTGATGGGGTGCTACCTCACATGTGCCACCCACATGACAATGCAGTCACAGCCACTAGCTGTCACCTCATCCCCATGACACCACACCTGGTGGGGTGTCATCTCTTGCATGCCACCCATGTGATGAGGACACCACAGCCACCAGGTGTCACCTTAGCTCAATCACACTCTGTCCTCCAGTGTGTCACCTCATGCAAGCCACCCGTGTGGTGAGTCCATCACAGTCATCAGGTGTCACCTCAAACCAGGTGCACCTCGCCGTGTGCAATGCCACTTCGCACGAGTCACCTGAAATGTGAGGCCATCATGGCTGCCAGGTGTCACCTAGGCTTGGGCACACCACACCTGGTGGGATGCTACCTCTCATTGGTCACCCACATGTTGAGGACATTACAGTGGCCTGGTGGAACCTCGGCCCCATCAGTCCCTACCTGGTGGGGTGCTACCACGTACATGCCAACCACATGGCAAGGCCATCACAGCCACAAGGTGTCACCTCAGCCTGGTCACACCCTCCCCAGTGGAGTGTCACCTTACACATGCCACCCATATTGCTCATCTGTCACATAAACCATGTGTCACCTCAACCTGGGTGCACCCCACCCAGCACTGGTAACCCACGTTGCAGGGCAATCATAGCAACCAGGTGTCACCTCGGCATGGGCACACCCCACCCAGCAGGATACCACCTCATGCGGGTCACCAGTGTGTTGAGGCCCTCACGGCCGCCATCTTTCACCTAGGCCTGGGCACACCCCACCCAGTGGGGTTTCAACTCACGAATGTCACCCATGCAGTGAGGCCTTCATGGCTGCTGGTTGTCATCTTGGCCCAGTCATACACCACCCAGTGGGATGCCACCACACAGCGGTAACCAGCATGGCGAGGCTGTCACAGCTGCCAGGTGTCATTTTGGCCCGTTGACACCACGCACAGCTGGGTGCCACCTCGTGCTAGCCACCCACGTGGCAAGTCATCTCAGCCACCATGTTTCACTTTGGCCCCATCACTCTAGGCCTGGTAGGGTGCCACCTCACATGTGCTACCCACATGGTGAGGCCATAACGGCCATAGTGTTTTACCTCATCCCCATGACACCATGCCCAGTGGGGTGTCATCTCTTGTGTGCCATCCATGTGGCAAGCCCATCATGGCTGCTGGGTGTCACCTCAGCCCAATCACACCCTACCTGGCAGGGCTAACCTCATGCATGCCACCCATATTGCAAGTCCAATGTGGTCGCTGTGTCATGTCAACCCAGTCACAACACACCATGCAGGATTCCAAATCGCATGGGTCACCTGTGTTGTGAGGCCTTCACAGCCACTGAGTGTCACCTCGGCCTGGGTACACCTTGCCCATTGGGATGTCACCTAGCATGTGCCACCCACATGGTGCAGCACTCACGGCCACCAATATTCAGCCGTGTCACTCTCTGCCCAGGAGAATGTCACCTCAACATGGCACCTGCATGGCAAGGTGGTCACACCGCTGGGTGTCACGTCTGCATGGTCACACCCCATCCCGCAGGTTGCCACCTGGCAAAGGTCAACTGCATGGTGAGGCTGTCATGGCTGCCAGATGTCTCCTCTGCCTGAGCACACACTGCCTGGTGGGGAGCCACCATGCACAGATCACCCACGTGATGAGGCCCTCACAGCTGCTGGGTGTGACCTTGGTTGCTTCACACACCACCCAGTGGGGTACCACCTCGTATGGGTCACCTGCATGGAGAAGCCATCACTGCCACTGGGTGACAGCTTAGCTCAGTCACACCATGTCTTGTGGGGAGCCACCTCACTTGGGTCACCCATGTGGTGAGGCTGTCATAGCCATGGGATGTCACCTTGACCCCTTCATAGCTTTCACAGCAGGGTGCCACCACGCTGGAGCCACCTAAGAGGCAAGGGATCATGACCACCATGTGTCATCTCAGCCACGTCACACACCACCAGGCAAGGTGCTACCTCACCCATGTCACCAGCATGGTGAGGCTATCAAGGCCGCGAGGTGTCACCTAAGCCCACTCAGACACTGCCCCATGGGGTGCTACATTGTGCATGCTACTCACATGGCTAGGCCATCATGGCCACTGGGTGTCAATTCAGCCCAGTCATTCCCCACCCTGCCAGGTGCCACCTTTATGTGCCACCCGCATAGCTAGGCAATCACACCACTAGGTGCCACCTTGTCCCTGTGACACCACACCTGGCACCATGTCATCTCTTGTGTGTCCCCCATGTAGTGAGGCCATCACAGCCACTGGGTGTCACCTCTTCCCGGTCAATACCCACCTGCCAGGGTGTCAACTAGCATGTGCTTCCCTCAGGACGAGACCATCAGAGCCACCAGGTGTCACCTCAGCCCGATCACACACTGCACAGTGGGGTGTCACCTGGTGCATGCCACCTGTGCTGCAAGTCTGTCTCGGTCAAAGTGTGTCACCTCAACCCGGGCATACCCCACCATGTGAGATGCCACCTCGCATGGTTACTCACGTTGTGAGCACCTCTATGCCACCAGATGTCACCTTGGCCTGGTTACACCCTGCCAGGCAGGGTGCCAGCTCATGTGGGTCACCCATGTGGTGAGGTCCTCATGGCCACTGGGCATCACCTTGGACCAGTCACACACCACCTAACAGGGTGCCAGTTTGCAAGGGTCACCCATGTGATGTGGCTCTCACAGCTGCTGTGGATCACTTTGGCCTGCTCACACTGCAGCCTGCAGGGTGCAATCTCACACTTGCTACGATTGTGGTGAGGCTGTCATGGCCACCAGGTGTCACCTTGGCCTGGTCACAACCCACACAGCATGGTGCCACCTCTTGCAGGTCACCCATGTGGCAAGGCCATCACTGCTGCCGGGTGTCACCTCAGCTCGGTCACAACCTGCCAGCAGGAAGCCACCTAGTATAGGTCACCAGGGTTGCAAGGCTGTCACAGCCACAGGGTGTCCATTGGCCCCATCGCACCTTGCCTGGCAGGGTGCTACCATGTGTGTGCCACCCAAGTGGTGAGGCCATCACAGCCACCAGGTGCCACCTCGGCCCTGTAACACCCCACCTGGTGGGGTGCAACCTTGCACTTGCCACCCATGTAGCTGGGCCATCACAGCACCATGGGTCACCTCGGCACCCTTACACCCTGCCCAGAGCGGTGGCACTTTGCAGCTTCCACCCACATTGCAAGGCCATTACAGCTGCTGGGTGTCACTTCAGCCCCAACACACCCTGCCTGGTGGGGTGTCAACTCATGTGATTCACCCATGTGGTGAGGCCACCAGGGATATCAGGCCTCACCTCAGCCCAGGCACATCCACCCTGTGGGGTGCCACCTTACATGTGTAAGCCATGTGGTGAGGCCGTCAGTGTTGCCAGGTCTCACCTCAGCCCAGGGACACCATGTGTGGCCTGGAGCCACTTCATGCATGCCACCCACATGGCAAGGCCATGATGGCCACAGGGTGTCACCTAGGATTATCAAACACAGCCCAACAGTGTACCACCTTGCGCATGCCATGCATGTGGTGATGCTGTCATGACCATCAGGTATCACCTTGAATTGGGCACATCCCATCAGGCAGGGTGCCATCTCGTGAGGGTCACCTGGGTTGCGAGGCCCTCTCGGCCACCAGGTGGCACCTAGGCCCATGCACACCCCACCCACCAGAGTGCCATCTCACAAGGGTCACACTTGTGGCATGGCCGTCATGGCAACCGGCTGTGACCTAGGCCCAGGCACATCCAGCCCAACAGGATGCCACCACGCATGGGTCACCCATGTGGTGAGGCTGTAATGGCTGCCAGATGTCACCTCAGCTCAGTCACACCCTGCCCGGCAAAAAGCCACCTCACATGGGTCATCCGTGTTGAGAGGCTGTCACAACCACGGCGTGTCCATTGGCCCCATCACACCCTGCTGGCAGGGTGCCACATCATGCATAGCACCCAAGTGCTGAGGCCATTATGGTCACAAGGTGTAACCTCGGTCCAGTAACACCCCACCCAGATGGGTGCACCCTTGCACTTGTCACACACATAGCTGCACCGTCAAAGCCACCGGGTGTCACCTAGACCCCCTCACATCCCACCTGCGGTGTGCCACTTTGCATGTGCCACCCATGTTGCAAGGCCATTATGGCTGCCAGATGTCACATCAGATCCATCACACCCCACCTAGCAGGGTGCCACCTCACATCAGTCACCCACGTGCTGAGGCCATCAGGGCTGCCAGGTGTCACATCAACCTGGGCATATCCACCCAGTGGGGTGCCACCTCACATAGGTAACCCACGTGGCAAGTACATCATAGCTGCTGGCTGTCACCTCAGCCCAGGCACACGCCACCTGATGGGGAGCCACCTTGCACCTGTCACCCGAGAGGCAAGGCCATCACAGAAGCTGTGTTTGACCTTGGCCTGGGCACATGCCGCCTGGTGGGATGCCACCACACCAGGGTCACCTATGTGGTGAGGCTGACATTCAATTGGGTTTCACCTCAGCCCAGTCACACATCACCTGGGGGCTGCCACCTCGCATGGGTCACCCACATGTTGATGCCCTCATGAATGCTGGGATTCACTTTTGCCTGGGCACACACCAACTGGAGGAGTGCCACATACTGTGGTGCATCTGCCTGATGAGGCCTGCATGGCAGCTGGGTGTCACCTAGACCTGGTCACACACCACCCATCACGGTGACACTTCGCACATGCCACCTGCATGGTGATGTGGTCAGGAGGCCAAGTTTCACCTCGGCTACTTCACACCCTGCCCAGTGGGGAGCCACATCATGCAGGTGATGCACGTGGCAAGACCCTCATGGCCAGGGTGTCACTTAGGCCTGGTCACACCCCACCCCACAGAGTGCCACTTTACACATATCACCCATGAGGCAAGGCCGTAATGGTCACTGGGTGTCACCTCAGCCCAGTTACACATTGCCTGGCTGTGTGCCACCATGTGTGGGTCTCCCGTGTGGCTAGGCCTTCATGCCCACTGGGTTTGACCTCAGAACTGGCACAACCCGCCCAGCTGGGTGCAACCTCATGTGGGTCACCCACGTTTTGAGGCCATAATGGAAGTGGGGTTTGACCTCGGCCTGGGCAAATCCCACCCAGAGGGATGCCACTCCACATGTGCCATCCGCATGGTGAGGCCATCATGGCCACCAGGTGTCACCTCGGCCTTGGGACACTCTGCCCAGTGGAGAGCAACCTCATGCATGCCACCCATGCGGTGAGGCCTTGTACAGGTCACCTGCATGGTGAGGCCATCACAGCCACCAGGTGTCACTTTGGCACAGTCATGTGCTGCCCAACAGGTTGCCACATCACACTGGTCACCCACGTGGTAAGGCTGTCATGGCCCCTGAGTGTCACCCTGGCCTGGGCACACCCAACCCGGTGGGGTGCCACCCATGTGGTGAGGCCATCACAGAACCTGTGTTTGACCTTGGCCCACAAACACCTGCCCAGTGGGGTTCCAGCCTGCCAGGGTCACCCATGTGGTGAGGCCAACACACTGCCAGGTGTCACCTAGGCCTGGGCACACCTCACCTGGTGGGATGCTACATCTCATTGGTCACCCGCATGTTCAGGACATTACTGTGGCCTGGTGGAAACTCGGCTCCATCACTCCCTACCTGGTGGGGTGCTACCTCATACAGGCCACCCACATGGCAAGGCCGTCACAGCCACCAGGTGTCACCTCAGCCCCATTGCACTCCACCCATCAGGTGGCCACCTCACATGGGTCACCTGTGTGGCAAACCCATCATGGCCGCCAGGTGTCACTTCAGTCCTGACAATCTCCACCAGGTCAGGTACCACCTCACATATGTCACCAGCATGGCAAGGTCATCATGACCATGGTGTGTCACCTCAGCCCCATGACACACCACCTGGCATGGTGAAACATTGCATGAGCCACCCGCGTGGTGAGGACATCACAGACACTGGGTGTCAAAATGGCCCAGACACACGCCTCATGGTGGAATGCCACCTCATGCAGGTCACCCATGTGGTGAGGCCGTCACAGCCACCATGTGTCACCTCGGCCCCAACTCTGCCTACCTGATGGGGTGCTACCTCACATGTGCCACCCACATGACAATGCAGTCACAGCCACTAGCTGTCACCTCATCCCCATGACACCACACCTGGTGGGGTGTCATCTCTTGCATGCCACCCATGTGATGAGGACACCACAGCCACCAGGTGTCACCTTAGCTCAATCACACTCTGTCCTCCAGTGTGTCACCTCATGCAAGCCACCCGTGTGGTGAGTCCATCACAGTCATCAGGTGTCACCTCAACCCAGGTGCACCTCGCCGTGTGCAATGCCACTTCGCAGGAGTCACTGAAATGTGAGGCCATCATGGCTGCCAGGTGTCACCTAGGCCTGGGCACACCCCACCTGGTGGGATGCTACCTCTCATTGGTCACCCACATGTTGAGGACATTACAGTGGCCTGGTGGAACCTCGGCCCCATCAGTCCCTACCTGGTGGGGTGCTACCTCATACATGCCAACCACATGGCAAGGCCATCACAGCCACAAGGTGTCACCTCAGCCTGGTCACACCCTCCCCAGTGGAGTGTCACCTTACACATGCCACCCATATTGCTCATCTGTCACATAAACCATGTGTCACCTCAACCTGGGTGCACCCCACCCAGCACTGGTAACCCACGTTGCAGGGCAATCATAGCAACCAGGTGTCACCTCGGCATGGGCACACCCCACCCAGCAGGATACCACCTCATGTGGGTCACCAGTGTCTTGAGGGCCCTCACGGCCGCCATGTTTCACCTAGGCCTGGGCACACCCCACCCAGTGGGGTTTCAACTCACGAATGTCACCCATGTAGTGAGGCCTTCATGGCTGCTGGTTGTCACCTTGGCCCAGTCATACACCACCCAGTGGGATGCCACCACACAGCGGTAACCAGCGTGGCGAGGCTGTCACAGCTGCCAGGTGTCATTTTGGCCCGTTCACACCACGCACAGCTGGGTGCCACCTCGTGCTAGCCACCCACGTGGCAAGTCATCTCAGCCACCATGTTTCACTTTGGCCCCATCACTCTAGGCCTGGTAGGGTGCGACCTCACATGTGCTACCCACATGGTGAGGCAGTAACGGCCATAGTGTTTTACCTCATCCCCATGACACCATGCCCAGTGGGGTGTCATCTCTTGTGTGCCATCCATGTGGCAAGCCCATCATGGCTGCCGGGTGTCACCTCAGCCCAATCACACCCTACCTGGCAGGGCTAACCTCACGCATGCCACCCACATTGCAAGTCCAATGTGGTCACTGTGTCATGTCAACCCAGTCACAACACACCATGCAGGATTCCAAATCGCATGGGTCACCTGTGTTGTGAGGCCTTCACAGCCACTGAGTGTCACCTCGGCCTGGGTACACCTTGCCCATTGGGATGTCACCTAGCATGTGCCACCCACATGGTGCAGCACTCACGGCCACCAATATTCAGCCGCGTCACTCCCTGCCCAGGAGAATGTCACCTCAACATGGCACCTGCATGGCAAGGTGGTCACACCGCTGGGTGTCACGTCTGCATGGTCACACCCCATCCCGCAGGTTGCCACCTGGCAAAGGTCAACTGCATTGTGAGGCTGTCATGGCTGCCAGATGTCTCCTCTGCCTGAGCACACACTGCCTGGTGGGGAGCCACCATGCACAGATCACCCACGTGATGAGGCCCTCACAGCTGCTGGGTGTCACCTTGGTTGCTTCACACACCACCCAGTGGGGTACCACCTCGTATGGGTCACCTGCATGGAGAAGCCATCACTGCCACTGGGTGACAGCTTAGCTCAGTCACACCATGTCTTGTGGGGAGCCACCTCACTTGGGTCACCCATGTGGTGAGGCTGTCATAGCCATGGGATGTCACCTTGACCCCTTCATAGCTTTCACAGCAGGGTGCCACCACGCTGGAGCCACCTAAGAGGCAAGGGATCATGACCACCATGTGTCATCTCAGCCACGTCACACCCCACCAGGCAAGGTGCTACCTCACCCATGTCACCAGCATGGTGAGGCTATCAAGGCCGCGAGGTGTCACCTAAGCCCACTCAGACACTGCCCCATGGGGTGCTACATAGTGCATGCTACTCACATGGCTAGGCCATCATGGCCAACGGGTTCACTTCAGCCCAGTCATTCCCCACCCTGCCAGGTGCCACCTTGATGTGCCACCCGCATAGCTAGGCAATCACACCACTAGGTGCCACCTTGTCCC
Organism: Hippopotamus amphibius kiboko; assembly: GCF_030028045.1. Classification (NCBI taxonomy): domain Eukaryota; kingdom Metazoa; phylum Chordata; class Mammalia; order Artiodactyla; family Hippopotamidae; genus Hippopotamus; species Hippopotamus amphibius. Next base: position 1,335 of record NW_026648588.1, on the reverse strand, counting down.
TGTGACACCACACCTGGCACCATGTCATCTCTTGTGTGTCCCCCATGTAGTGAGGCCATCACGGCCCCTGGGTGTCACCTCTTCCTGGTCAATACCCACCTGCCAGGGTGTCAACTAGCATGTGCTTCCCTCAGGACGAGACCATCACAGCCACCAGGTGTCACCTCAGCCCGATCACACACTGCACAGTGGGGTGTCACCTGGTGCATGCCACCTGTGCTGCAAGTCTGTCTTGGTCAAAGTGTGTCACCTCAACCCGGGCATACCCCACCATGTGAGATGCCACCTCACATGGTTATTCACGTTGTGAGCACCTCTATGCCACCAGATGTCACCTTGGCCTGGTTACACCCTGCCAGGCAGGGTGCCAGCTCATGTGGGTCACCCATGTGGTGAGGTCCTCATGGCCACTGGGCATCACCTTGGACCAGTCACACACCACCTAACGGGGTGCCACTTTGCAAGGGTCACCCATGTGATGTGGCTCTCACAGCTGCTGTGGATCACTTTGGCCTGGTCACACTGCAGCCTGCAGGGTGCAATCTCACACTTGCTACGATTGTGGTGAGGCTGTCATGGCCACCAGGTGTCACCTTGGCCTGGTCACAACCCACACAGCATGGTGCCACCTCTTGCAGGTCACCCATGTGGCAAGGCCATCACTGCTGCCGGGTGTCACCTCAGCTCGGTCACAACCTGCCAGCAGGAAGCCACCTAGTATAGGTCACCAGGGTTGCAAGGCTGTCACAGCCACAGGGTGTCCATTGGCCCCATCGCACCTTGCCTGGCAGGGTGCTACCATGTGTGTGCCACCCAAGTGGTGAGGCCATCACAGCCACCAGGTGCCACCTCGGCCCTGTAACACCCCACCTGGTGGGGTGCAACCTTGCACTTGCCACCCATGTAGCTGGGCCATCACAGCACCATGGGTCACCTCGGCACCCTTACACCCTGCCCAGAGCAGTGGCACTTTGCAGCTTCCACCCACATTGCAAGGCCATTACAGCTGCTGGGTGTCACTTCAGCCACACCACACCCTGCCTGGTGGGGTGTCAACTCATGTGATTCACCCATGTGGTGAGGCCACCAGGGATATCAGGCCTCACCTTAGCCCAGGCACATCCACCCTGTGGGGTGACACCTTACATGTGTAAGCCATGTGGTGAGGCCGTCAGTGTTGCCAGGTCTCACCTCAGCCCAGGGACACCATGTGTGGCCTGGAGCCACTTCATGCATGCCACCCACATGGCAAGGCCATGATGGCCACAGGGTGTCACCTAGGATTATCAAACACAGCCCAACAGTGTACCACCTTGCGCATGCCATGCATGTGGA
>NW_026648587.1:17500-32325 GCF_030028045.1 Hippopotamus amphibius kiboko | reverse complement strand
TCTCCCTCTCCCTCTCACACACACACACACACACACACACACACACACACACACACAGTCACCAGGTCAGCTTTCAATATGTTCAGAGTAGGCCGCCCCAAAATGTGTCTCCTTGAATTCAAGTCGCTTAAGAACTGGACAGCACAAGACCGGACATTCTGGCCCTCCTTTCTGTCCTCCCACAGCAGAGCACGATCTCAGTTAAGACGTTTGCTTCCACGCATGTCCGTGATTCTCAAATGGTTTAGTGGGGTTTCCTGGGTTAGGAAAAAGAGGGGACTCCTATTTGCCTGAGACAAGGAGAAGTTCTCACACAACCTTCACCCATCCCTCCCTCCCTCCCTCCCTCCCTCCCTCCCTCCCTCCCTGCAGTTTGGAGGGGGCAGCCTAAGGGTGGGGAAATTGGGGAAGGAAAAAAAAAAGCCGTTCGATAAAGGGGAGCTCGAGGCAAAGTCAAAGGCTCCCGATCTGACCGGAGAGCATTCTGCATTTGAATGAAGCGATTGAACAAGGCCCTGCGGAATGAAGCGTCCGGACTTCCCCTCCCCCTCTCCCGGCAACTATCAGCCCTGGCGACTTGGGAAGGAGCGAGCGGTGGAGAAGCGGGCGGGGGCGGGGGCGGGGGCGGGGGCGGGGGCGGGACCAACAGACAATAGCCGCTGCCTGCCTGCCTGCCTGCCGGGCTGAGGCCTGAGGGCTGCGGGCCACGCTGGTTTCTGCAACTCAATCCCTTCCAGGAAGCACCTGTGATGACTGCTTGGCAGGGAATGGTCAAAGCTGAACTCTCTTGGCCTATTTCTGAAAAAGGCCTGAGTCTCAGCTACGACAGATTTTCTGGATTTCTTGGCCCATGCGCAGACCCGCACCCTCCCATCCTGTCAGATCCTTTGTACCCACACCTCCCCTGGGAGAGTTCGTTGGCCTCGTCTGGAACATGAACAAGCAAAACCAAACATAGTGTGACATGATGTATTGGTCTTTATTGAAAAGAAACGTGCTCCTCTCGCACACCTGAGGGCAGGAAGCAAAGGCACGTTCTCAGCAGGACGGGGGACAGGGAACCCGAACCCAGGCCGGTCAGCAGTGGCCCCCTGCCCCCACCGCCCCGCCCTCCCCATCCCCGTCTCTCCCAGGCCCACGTGGGGCCTCCCTTCCCTGCCTCTCTCTGTGCCCCTCGTCTCCAGCTCCCCCAGCCCAGCTTCCGCACCCCCCCCCCCGGCCCCGGGAAGGGGAGGCATGTCTGTCCCAGCTCCAGTTCTGATATTTCACTTGTGAAACTTCCCTAGGCCCAGGTGCCAGCTTGCCGTCCTGCTGCTTCATGTCCGTCTCTATCAGCCATGCCCAAAGGGCACGGGAAATTATGGACAGGCAAATAGCACACCTAGACGGTGTGTGCGTGGGGGGGGGGGTGTCCCTTCTCCAGGAAGCAGTGAGGGAACAAAAGGAGGCCTGGGGGAAGGAGTCCTGGGTGCCTATCATCGCGCCCCCGCCCCCCCACCGCCCCGCAGAGCACCATTCATTTCCATCTCCGCATCTGAAGGACACATAGTCCTGGTTGAAGCAACTTGATGAGGATTCCCTCCTAACGACGTGACAGAACCTATGAAGAACTGCACTCCTTGAATCCATAAATGCTAACGGGATCCAAGGAGTTTTCCATCAATGGCAGAAAAAGAAATGGTCCTGAACATAATAACTGCCAAGTATTCCTCTAGACGGAGGCATCATTCACTTTTTCTTAACTTTTTTTCTTTTCATGTTTTACAATAAACTGTATATATTTAGAGTGTACAATTTGGTACCCCAATCTTCCAATTCATTCCCCCCCAACCCTCCCCGCTTTCCCCACTTGGTGTCCATATGTTTGTGCTCTACATCTGTGTCTCTCTTTCTGCCTTGCACACCAGTTGATGTGTACCATTTTTCTGCAGTCCACATATATGTGTGAATATACAATATTTGTTTTTCTCTTTCTGACTCACTCTCATTCACTTGTTAACAACAGTAACGATGACGACGACCACGACGACGACGACAAGGACAAGGATAAGGACCGGAAAAACAACAACAGAGAGAGCACTGGGCGAGTTTTCCACTTCTTAAAGGAAGGAGGCCGTGTTCCCAGGCAGGTTGGCTCAGCTGCACAGTTCCCTCCGGTGACTATTCCTGGGGGCACCGTCGAGGTGATGCACGAAACACACAGGAGGAGGCCTTCTTGAATGTCCTGCCCAGGAAATGGGGACATGATTCCAGCAGTGGCGATGGCTGCCCTTCTCTTTAGGGTGACACACGGGCCTGATGGCACCGGGCAAACCCTCCCCTCCCTCCCTCCCTCCCTCCCTCCCTCCCACCTACCTTCCTTCCTTCCTTCCTTCCTTCCTTCCTTCCTTCCTTCCTTCCTTCCTTCCTTCCTTCTTGAGGCTCTTGGCCTCCCCACTGAAAGGAAGAGCCCAGGGCCCAGCAGCAAAGACCTTCTGCTGATCCTTGCCAGGGGGCTCTCATTTTACACACTTGAATAGGATCAGTAGACACCGTCATCTCATGAGAAGCAGAAAATATCATCTAAAAGCCTACTTTCCTGGTGTCTCAGCGTCCAGGGCTCCTCCTTCTCAGGGATCTTGTGCTCTGTAGGGATAATTCACATGCTGGGGGAGTAGGTTCCCAATAGCATCTTATGAAATGGATTACAGGATGTCTTCCTTTGAAAAAGATAAAGATTATTTGGGAAAGTTATTCATATGAAGCACATGGATGATATCCTCTCTGATCTATATATTAGAGTTGACCGTTGAACAACCAACATGGGGGATTAGGGGGGCCGACCCCACACACACCATTGAGAACCCATGCATAACTTCACAGTCCAAGCTCTGTATCGGGGCTTCCACCTCTGGGTACTCAGCAACCAGAGATCCTGCAGTGCCATAGTGCACAGCTATGGAAAACATCCCCTTATGAGTCACACACACACACACACACACACACACACACACACACACACACGCGCGCGCGCGCGCGCACGTGCTCGAGCGCAGACATCTCAACTTTGTTACCCAAACGTTAGTGGTGTTCGAATAATCTTAGAAGTGATGACTGCTGTCTGATGAAATCAATGGATCCATCAATCAATCTATGACACTACACTTTGTATTTCCTAGTCTCAAAATTATTTGGAATTTGGCTCCTTAGAAGTTTAGCTTGGTCCTTCAAGGACAGTGTCAGTTGGAGAGAAAATAACATTTCTTCAAATCATGGAAGTGAAATAGTCCTGGACGCTTATGTGAAACATTAACATAATTTTTTCTTCTTTATTTTATAAGATAACTGGAATTAGGAAGAAAATCTCCTCGTGAAAAACCAGGTGCTACCTTTCCTTGACTGATGATCGAAGAGGAGAAAGCATTTTCTGGGCCCATGCAACTTGAGAGAAGTTCTAACTTTTCTGGAAAAGAAAGATTCCCACCCTCCCCTTGCTCGGCCATGCTAGAAACCTTCCCCTGCCCCAAACTCTGACGTGTCCCCTTGCTTGGCCTCACTGTGTGTCGTCCGTGGGCACGGGAACACACTTGCGTTCCGTAACAGGAGAGCCTATGGAGAAAAGATCTCTGCCCACTTTCATGGATCTGCATTGCTGGCTAGGTAAACCTAAGACATCAAAAGAAGTGCCTTGGAACACATGCTCCTTCCACACTGGTCACCTCATAGGATTCCTAAATGACTCTGGTTCAGCACTCACTCGACTTGGCTGTGTTTCTGTGCTTCCTGACCTAAAGGATCTATCTGGATATGCCACCCGATAGAAGCTGAAATAAATTCACTTTGGACGTGTGTGAATGCCGTTCATACAGAGAGTGGGGACTGCAGGGAGCTCTTGTGGATAAAGAAAAATGGGGGAACACATGTAGGCGACAGCACATAAAGTATAGAAAGATACACGAAGGTTTCCTTCGTTCGCGGGTTGGGAAGGGGGAACGACAGAACATTCCCTGCTTCTACTCTACGCACGCACGCAGGCAGGCAGGCAGGCAGGCAGGCAGGCAGGCAGGCAGGCACCGGAGTGGGGTGGGGTGGGGGAGCTGGCTCCTTACCCCACCCACCAGGGACGCGTGCGCGTTTAAAGAGACCAGGAGGAACGTGGTGGCGGTGGCGATGAGGAAGGAGGACCACGTTCAAGGTGTGGATTTGCGGTGAGGGCTACGTGAGGTGACTAAGAACTCGGTGCAGTGAGCGGCCCATACAAGGACAGAAGCGATGGTCCCCTAATGCTTGCAGGGCCTGGCCAGGAGCATGAACGGGCGCCCGTGTCCCCAGGTTGGCATCATGACACTAGTTCATCCCTGTGAAACAGGATGTGTTTTCTGTGTTCTCCTGTCTTGACAAACACACGTCTTTACCTGTGTCTCCGTACAACGACGGTCTCTGCGTGACAGTCGGCAGAACATCCCCAGGGACAATTATCACAGAGACCTGAGGTTCTGCTTGGCTGGCAATGCTTGTGTGAATACTGCAGTGAGATACAGACAGACAGACAGACAGACAGACAGACAGACACACACACACACACACACACACACACACACACACACACACACACACCCCTACGTATAATTATGTGTATTTAATATGATATCTGTATTGATTTTCTGTCTCAGATGACGAATGATGCTGTCAGCCTCATGATTTTCACACAGGGTTTCTGTGTGTGTCCTACTGTCGGGACAACATAGCCGGTCTGTGTCATGGAAGCAGAGACACCGTGGGAGTCACAGGAATGAAGACCTCGTTCTAGGAACTGGACCTTCCAGAGGCCTGGGAGCAGCTGGGCAGGGCAGGGCTGGGCTGGGCTGCGGAGGAGGGGAGGGGAGGGAAGGCTGTGGCTCTCAGTCCTCTGAGTGCCCGGTGGCAGTGGCGGAGGTGGCAGTGCCGATGGAGCTGTCAGCGCCCACAGGGAAAGGTAGCCACCGATGTGCGGGGCCACAGGGGAGACATGGAGAGACTCGGGGGAAGGCACAGCTGTCCCTCGGTGGATCTGCGGCCAGGCAGCCAGGAGTGGCCTGGGCCACTGTCGTCCAGGGGGCACCAGCTGGGAACACTAGCCAGACGCAGGGCGGCGGGGGTGGGTGGGTGTGTGTGTGTGTGTGTGTGTATGTGTGGATGGACAGCCTTCCACCCTGCACCTCTGTGCCCACCTGTCACCGTGTGGGATGGCGACAGCCTGCAGAGAGCCTTGGCTGTGGCTTCACTTCCAATGCCTACATCCCATCCAGCGTTCTCTTCGCACCAGCCCTACCCTGGGGTCGCACGGGGAGGGGGAGACTCAGAAAGGCGGTTCCCAGGCTGCCCCCGCATGGAAGTCACATGAGCCTCCGGACATGGCCGTGCCACGTCAAACACGCGTCTGGAGGTAGGTCAGACTTTACATTGTGTTACGGTTTGTTTTCTTGGGAGAAGTTGTGTCTCTTAGGCCAGGAGCAACTGGAATTGTCGGTCAAAGTCCTCAGGCAGCCCTTTGACTTGGAGGCCGAGCACAAGTTTGACACGGTATGTTTCCGGTGACATGGAATTGCAGATGGCCCACGAAGCATGCTCTCGGCAATACTGCCAAGCCTGTGGTCTCACAGGGGACGGTCTCCTCGACCGAGATGTCACCATCTCGGGAGTCCGCACCTGGAGCGACACGGTGACCTCAGGACGGGCGCCCTGTCTGTGCGCCCCATCCGGATGCGCGTGGACGGGAATGGAGCAGCTCTGGGAACGGTGGACGATGCCAGCTCTTGTTCTTCTGCTCTGCTGCCTGCCGTGCATGGCTGTGGAGAGGGACGCGCCGCTGTGGAGAGGGATGAGCCGAGTCCAGTGTCTCTGAACCCACCCCAGGCAAAGAGGAGCAGGACAGTGGGTGTGGGCCCTCCCTCGTGTGTGGCCAGGATCCTGTGCGGGGGGAGAGTCCCTGGCCCTCCCGCTGAGCGGAAGGTGCGAGAGGTGGATCGGCGGCGGCGTCTTTCCTCGGGGCCCCAGAGCTTCTGCGGCTCCGATCTCCCCTCTTCACAGTTCTAGTTGGCGCCCGCCCCAGCACAAACCTACCTGAGAGCTTCCCTGGTATCCGGAAGCGATGGCTTTGTGTTTTGAGGACGCAAGGGGAGAAAGAGCTGAGCAAAGCTTTTCCCTGGAACCTGAGTGTCTATGGGTGTGTCTGGCCCATCACCAGCGAGCGTGCTGAGTGCCACTTCCTGAGGGCAGGTGCTCTTTAAGGAAAGTATGGCTTCGTATCTTTGTGACACGCAGGCCCTTCTAGAATGTGGAGCGAGTTTCTCAAGAATCCCAGCAGAATCCCAGGTGCTGTGGAGGCTAGGGCCTCAAAGGTCCGGCTCCATCCCCTCTCTCCATCCTGGCCTGGCCTGGCCTGGCTGGGCCCCTAAGGACCCTGCTGGCCTCTAGAGTGGCCCCTGCTTCTCGGTTGGTTTCCACGCTGCTGCTCACAGAGCCATCTTCTCCAAAGGCAGCCGACCGCCGTATTCCTTCCGTGGAGGCCTGGCACGGCTCTCCTCGGCTTGGATGATAGCATGAGAGGACTGACAAGCTGGGTCCTTCCTCCAGGGCTGACCTTTTACAAACTCCGCCTTGAAGAGGGGTAAAGTCAGCATGTCATTCTCACGTGTAAGATGGGACCCGAGGGGCCCGTTCCTAGCTCTACCACTTGGGAGAGTGGGGGACTCTTCCGTCAAGGAAACGGAGAGCTCATACTTGATGGTGCGGTTGTCAGAAGCCTTTTTCTAAGCCTCCCCTGGCCCCACCGTGTCAGAAAGACGTGTCCCTCCACCTGCCGGGGACTTGATGAAGGAGAGTCACTCTGGTAGAAGTACCCGAAGCTCGAGGACTTCACTGCCGTCTCCCTTTCTCTGGCACGGGCCCGCCCCTGGAGGAGCCCTGTCTTCACCTGGCCGTGACGGCACCGCTCAGGGGAGCTGGAGACAGGACCCCAATGAGGGCAGGTGGATGGGAGCCTGTTCAAAATGACCTACACACCCAATCTGCCGTAGACATGGTCCACAGATCGTGGACGTGCCTGTGCCCCCGAAGACATCCGTGTGGCCCCGGGCATCCGGCAGCCATCTTCTCCATGTTCTCCTGACCTGTGCTCTCGCTCTTTTCTCCGGAGCACTCGCCTGATGATTCGTGGGGGCATGAAACCCCAGCTGGCAGGAGCCAAATGATCTTCCCAACACAAGGGAAAAGAAGAGGTGGGGTCCCGCATCCATCCAATGTTTCTGTGCCTAAGAATGAGTTTCTAAGAAATCTCATCCTCCTTTAGCTCCCTTAACACCCCCCCCACCCCGGCGCCCGCCAGCCCGGGCCATAGTATAGTTACTTTCCCAGATTTCCTCCCTCTCCTCAGCAGAACCGAAGAGATTGTAGGTGTTGCCACTTCTCTGAGTCTTTCTTTGCTTTCTTAGGAGGGCTGCCCCATGTCACGTAAAACTTGGAAGACATACATGCGTGAGCATCTCTCCTTGTGATTCTAACCCAGGGAAGAGCATTTAAAACTCGAAAGGAGGCAAACTAGGGTTCAGGCACCCAGAGTTGAGCTGGGTGGCCACTGGGAAGAGAGTTCCAGACCCCTTCCTGTTTGGGGGAGGGGGAAATCTCCCCCTCTGCCCCTCTTGAGTCCTCGTGGCTGGACTCATCCTAACATGGACTCAAGGCGGATAGAGGAAGCGGGAGTGGGAACACGTGTTCGTTTGTTGTTGTTGTTGTTGTTTTACCTTCTAGCCGTGAGAAGTGGCTGAGGCGGGCAGCTTTTCGACTGTGTAGACCAAGGGACAGTACATGTGTGAGACAGGGATCAGACCGAGAGACTTAGCTTTCGGGTGCGCCCTGAGGGAAGGAAGAATCTAAACAGAGTTTGGGCTTGGGGGGGGTCCCTGAAAGAAGTCACAGTGTCTGTCTCCCTAGGCTTCTCGGCCCCAATGAATTCCCTACTTTGGGGATCGGAGCGTCCTCCTAACTCCAGGTGCAGATGCAGGGAGTGCGCCTTTCACCCGCGAGAGAGATGGATGTCTCGCTTTCAGGGAGACACAAAGAAGAGCCCGAGGGTCCCTCTTGTGTTGGCCGCCTTCTTGAGGTCACCGTCACGCCAAATGATCACTGTGCCACGGAGGTGCATTTTGGCGTGGCCTATCCTGGGCTCCACAGCCACCTCCCTGAGAACGGGTATGGTCAGAACCGTAGGAAGCTCAAGGGCGCCGCCAGCCGGTTTCAAAAACGTATCTGTCAGCACCTGCTGGCTGCAACCGCGAGGTTTGCAAGTGCCCTCCGCATAATTCTCCCCCTCCCCCGCAACGACGTCATCACTTCCAATCCTGGCGAACAATGTATGGAACCTTTGCTGGGGTTTTCGTTTGTTTCTCTTTTGTGGGGTTCTCTCTCTCTCTCTCTCTCTCTCTCTCTCTCTCTCTGTCTCTCTGTCTCTGTCTCTGTCTCTGTCTCTGTCTCTGTCTCTGTCTCTCTCTGTCTCTCTCTCTCTGTCACACGCGCTCTGATGTTCGGGGCCTAATGGGAGAAATGAAATCAAGCGAGGGGTTTTGCCCTCAGGTTGCCTTGGTCTCGGGTTGACTTGTGTGCGCTGAGAAAGACGGCCTTTACTGAAGGCCCTGCGCAGACTTTTTGACACCCCCGATCCATGGAATCCTGAAGCTGTGGAACCTAGAAATCTTTCGGTCTCCTTTTGATTTGGAAATCTTCTCCTTGACAGAAAGAAGCCCATTTAAAAGAGAAAAAGAAAAAGTGGAACTGCATGAGCAGATCGGTTTTTAGATCTCAGCCGGGCGGCTGCCCGGTTCTCTGGGGAGAACTGTCTTCATCTTGCAAATCTGTACACACAGCCCACAGTGGCCTGGGATGGAGGCCAGTGGACTGGATTGGGCAGAACCTGAGACCAGAGGAAAGAGAAAAAAAAATAAGAAAAATGGTGGTGGTGGTTGGGGGGAGGGGGAAGAGGTCTGCTTTGAAAAATAGGAACTGCTGGCAGGGCTCCCTCACCCCCACCCCCCCACCCCAAAGTAGGACTGTGTATCCAGGCGTAGAAATGATACTGCGCCAAGAAGGCAAGCGCTGTTGAGACTGCTGTTCCTATGATGTTACAAACCGAAAGCGATGCTTTCTGGTCGAGGCTCTCCATGACAATCTGCTAAGCAAATCACACGTTGGCTGTTTTGGACGTTCTCTGCAGTTTTCATTGGGAGTGAGGAAGAGCCGTTTGTACATGTTTTGATACAATGTTTTGAATGCTGTGGGACCATGGTATGTTTCCGCCGTGGATGAACAAGGTTGCCTTTTCCAGCTTCCGCTTGCATGGTCATTTCCTGGTCCTGACGACCCCCCCGCCCCAAGTGAGGGAGGCCTGTGTGTCTTTGTGTCCATTTAGAAGGGTTGGTGCTTGATGCCAGCATGATATCCAAATCTTGATTTTGGACTTACCAAACTACTGTTGGGAGTTTGTTTCTTGTCTTAATCTCCCTTAACTCTTGCAGTCACCTGAGTGTCCACTCTGATTTCGCGTCTCTCTCTGCCTCTGTCTCTGTCTCTCTCGCTCTTTCCTTTTGTTGATTTCTTCAAGGCAAGCCATCTTTTTCCTCCTCCTCCTCCTCCTCCTCCTCCTCCTCCTCCTCCTCCTCCTCCTCCTCCTCCCCCCCTCCTCCTCCTCCCCCACCACCCTCCTCTTCCTCTTGCTCCTTTCTCTGCCCCCCTCCCCCCTCCCTCCCTCCTCCCCCCGCCCTTTTAAAATTGAAGTCTAACAGACTGACAAGAGTATATTGGTTTTCAGGTGTATACCCTAGCGAGTGGCTATGTTTACACATGGCCCAGGGATCTCCGTGATAAGTCTCGTTACTGTCTGTCACCATTCGATGTCATGACAGTAGGATGGACTCTATTCCGCCTGCTGTACATGACATCCTGCGAGTGAGTTGTTTATTTCATAACTAGAAGTGGGCACCGCTTCCTCTCCCTCACCTATTGCACTCGTCTCCCTCTTCCCCCCTCCCTCCCTCCTCTGGCCACCCCCCATTTGTTCCTTTTAGGTGTCGAGGAACCTGTTTGCGGTTCCTTCTTTGTGTTCATGTGTGTGTATTGCTGTGTACGTTCTTCACAGACATGATAGTCTCGCGACCTGAGGTATCTTGTGTAGCGCAATACCCTCTGGGTCTCTCCATGTTTCCGCGGATGGCAAGACCTCATTCCCTGGTAGGGTTGAGTCATAAACGCGCGCGCGCCTGTGTGTGACTAGGTAGAGACGTATGCACACAGAGAGCGCTATCGGTATGTCCCTAACTATGGCTACATAGGGATAGGTGTGGATACACATACACGTGTATGTATGTGTCACCCTCACCCCCTCGGTGGGCACGTAGTGGAGTTGCTGGGTCACGTGGTAGTTGTTGGTGCAGTGCTTTCAGGGACTTCTGTGCTGTTTTCCGTAGTGTCATCTGTTGTCGGGGAGCCATTCTGTCAGGCGCCAGGTGATATCTCTGAGTCCTCCAGCATGACATGGTGGTGGTCTCTCTCAGCGTGAAAAATAGGTGTCCCGTCAGGAGCCACTTTCCTCTGCCGTTTGGAACTTGCTGTCGCGATTCCAGATCCTGGGCCTGGCCGTGTATGCTTGTGCAGAGAAATGCCAGCGCTTTCTATCATACCCTCCATTTAAAAAAAAAATGGTTCTGTATTTGATGGGCTGCGTTGGGTCTTTTTTTGCTGTGCGCGGGCTTTCTTTCCGTTGCGGTGAGTGGGGGCTCCCCTTCGTTGTGGTGCGCAGGCTCCTCATTGCCAGTGGCTTCTCTTGGTGCGGAGCACGGGCTCCAGGCACGGGGGCTTCAGGAGTTGCGGCACATGGGCTCAGTCGTTGTGCCTCACGGGCTTCGTTGCTCCGCGGCATGTGGGACCTTCCTGGAGCAGGGATCGAACCCGTGTCCCCTGCAGTGGCGGGCGGATTCTTAAGTAGTGCGCCAGCTAGGCAGCCCCAGTTGTTTCTTGTATTTCAGGGAAAGGTTTCCTTTGGCTTTTGGTTTTGTCCCCGCCCCCACCCCCCAAGAAAGGTACTGTTGGTTGCTTTGTTGACAGTGGAAAACTGTGTTGCGGTTGCTGTTGGAGTGGTGGGGGTCGTCGTCCTTGTTGCTTTGTTTCCTTTGTGGGCGTTGTTTTCTGTTGGTTTTTTCTGGCTTTGTTTCCTTGTGGATGAAAATGCCTGGTCTTGGTCTGCTCTGTTCAGGCCTCCTGCCCACTTTCCCCATCGGGTTGCTTGTTCTGGGGGGGCTGCGTTGCATGAGGCCTTGCCCTGTTTTGGACAGGAACCTCTTATGGGACATGCTTGAGGTTTTCAGATGCGTGTGTGTGTGTACGTGTACACGTGTGTGTGTCTGTACGTGTACACGTGTGCATACACGTACATGTGTGTGTGCCTTTACGTACTCCTTGAAGGGCCACAGCAGTCCCAGAGCTTGACTTTGACTTTTTGGTAGTTTGGCTTGGTTTGATTTTGGTGGGACGACAGGTCACTGTGAACCTTTACTGTAAATCTCTCTCTCACACGCACGCGCGCGCGCGCTGCGCGCGCACACACACACGCACGCACACACGCACGCACGCACGCACACTCACCACGTTGCATTGTGTAGATGTCCTGGAACGCGGTTTCTTTAGTGGATGGCTGTTGACTCGCTGCTCCCCGCCCCCCTGCCCCCGCCCGCCGGTGACTGTGGTCAGTCCATTTTGAAATCCACGTTCTGACCTCAAGGGCATGTTCCCCACCCACGCACCCATGTGTTCTCTTTGGACTTTGTCGCGGTCTGTGCGGAAATAGATGTTTGTTTCCATTTGTGTGGGGCCAGAGTGTATGTTTACTTTCGTTTCTAGCTTCCGGGCTCTGCGTATCAGCTTTCCAAAGCCCTTCCCCGTGCCAGAAGGGATGAGTTCCTGCGTCGTTCTCTGAGCGCTTGCCTGGTTTCGTTTCGCTGGTCCCCGCCTTCCCTCCCTCCCTCCCTCCCTCTCACCCTCCGGGGAGCTGGGGATCTCGCTTGTGGCACTGTGGGCGTCTCCGTGGAATTCCCCGCGCCCCCCCCCCCCCATGGCCTGGAATCGCGTCCCCTTCCAGGCAGCCTCCCGGCGGCATCTTGCCAGCTACCCCCGCCCCCGTGTGCTGCCGGGGATCGGGACGCGCCGTGTCGTGTCGTGTCGTGTCGTGTCGGGCCGGGAGCTAGCTCCGAGGCGGACCCCTCGGGTCCGCGCGGGACGCCCGCCCCGCTCCGGGAGGAGCTCGGGCGTTTGGGCGGCCCGGCGCTCCGGCGTCCTCGGTGGCCGGCCGGCGACCGGGATCCGGCCCGGGGACGTTCGAGCCGGTTGTCGGGCGCCACCTGGCGGCCGCTTTTATATTGTCCCTTCCCTCCGGAGCTCCGGCGACCTTGTCGAGGGCTGTGACTCAGCCGCCGGGCCCGAAGCAGAGTTCCGGGAGGCGGGCGACGCTGGTGCTGGCAGCCCCGGTGGCGCCGAGGCGTAGGCGCCTCCTGCTGTCGCCTGAGATTGGGCCTGCAGATCTATGGGGCTGTGACTGCCGCCGCGCTCCCGAGCCGGGGCTGAGGGGCCGCCTGGCCGGGTCGACCAGCATGCGCCCGTGCCCCTCCGGCCGCGGGAACCCATGTCGGGTCGTGCCGCCGCGGTGGGAGAGGAGAGGGTCTGCCGCGCCCGGAGCGCCTGGGACTTGGTGGCCCGGCCTTCTCCTGGGCCGCCCTTGGGAGCGTTCGTTCCCCGACCCCCCCCACCTCCCTTTCCCGGTGCCCCCCGCGTCCCGCTCCGGAGGTGGGGACCGGCTCGGGCCGAGCGTTGAGGCCGGTGGAGGCCGCCACGGGCTCGGTGGTGGACGCGCGTGCGTCCCGGTCGTCAGATGCTTTCGGGCCGATGGTTTTCCGAGCCGGACTCCAGAGGTGAGGACCGGCCTGGGCCGCCAGCGGTGACCCGGAGAGGCTGGCCCGGGCCTGGGTGCGTTGCCCCGTGGGCTCCGGGCGTCTCCCTGGAGAAATGGGTTCAAGTCCCGATGGGTCCGGAGACGTGGACGGACCGGCCCCTGCTCGCGCAGGTGGCCGGCGAGGGTGCACCCGGCCTGTCAGCGTGCCCGCGTGGGTCCCGGTCGTCGGACGCGACTTTGTCTCCCCCCTCCGCTCTCCACCCCGAGTCCGGGCCGGGAGGTGGGGACTGGCGCGAGCCATACTGGGTGGCCCGGGGAGGGGCTCCCGGGCCCGGGCGTGGTCCCTCATGGGGCCCGCTCATCGGAGGCGGCTCGGAGGGGTGCTGTGTTTCTTTCTTGGAACCAAGTCCTGGCCCGGAGACTCGGATGGACCGGTGCCTGCCCGCGTGGGGGGACCGGGGAGGGCGTCCCCAGCCCGCTCCCTCTCCCCCGTGTCCCCGGCCCACTCTGCCACCCCTCCATCCCCGGGTCGACCAGGTGGCCCCGGGCGCTCCGGGGCAAGTGTGGATGGGGAAGTGTTGGGGGCAGGTGGCCGGACCGAGGTTCCGGGGGCCCCCGTGAACCTCGTGGGTGGGCCCCGCTGTTGGGCGCGATGATTTCTTCCGCCGGAAATGGGGCCTTTTTGCCACCAGATAGGTGCTGACACGGTGTTCTTCTGCGTCTGTCGCCGATAGACGCTGGGGCTCCGGACGCGGGCAGGACTCCGGGCTGGGGGCGGCTGTCTGACGCCCGGCTCGGTCCTTGCCGCTTGAGCTGCCCGCTTGGGCCTGCGCGCCGGCTCTTGCGTGCGCGTCCGGCTGCCCCGACCCGCGGTGCCGCCTCCGGCCTCTGGCTGAGCCCGAGGGCGGCGGGGCCAGGTGGCGTCGGGTGCTCGACCCTGTGCGCTGCCCCCGCTGCAGGCACCCGGTGGTGAGTGGCCGGCACGACCCCACCCCACAGGCTCTGTGCCCCGTGTCAGGCGTTCTCGTTCTGGGGTGGCTGGCTGCTCTTTGCCCGAGACGAAGGGGCGCCGGCGAGGCGGAAGCGGGCCTCCGTGTGACGGGTCTTCGCCGTGCCTCCCCTGCGGGCCTCCCCCGCCGTGGCTTTAGGCTGGGTGGGTCAACCGATTGATGTGGTGGTGCCACGCTCCGCTGGGCTGGGCCTAAGCCGTGCCAGACGAGGGACGGACGTTCCTGGGGGACGGGACCGCTCTTCTCGTTCTGTCCGCGGGCTCCTCGCCTCTCTTCCGCCCCGCCTGCCGGGGTGTGCGGAAGGCAGGGGTGCGGCCTCCGGCCCCGAACCCGCGGTCTCCCGCCCCCGCCTCCCAGCGTGGGCGGGGACCGGGGTCCTCGGACGCAGCAGACGCTCTCGCTGTGCCTCTTTGGCGTACGCCTCGCGAGCGGCCCTCCCCGCGGCGGGGAGGGCCGCCCCGCCGCCACGCTGCGCGCCCCCCGTCGGTGTGCGAGCGTGCCGCGCCTGGCCCTCCGTGGTGCTCCTGGAGCGCTCCAGGTCGTCCCTCAGGTGCCCGAGGCCGAGCGGTGGTGTTGTTCCCCTTTCCCAGCGTGTTCCTCGGGTCTCCGCCACCGTGGCGGGTGCCGTGAGCGGCTCTCTCTTGGGGGGGTCGAGACGGTAAGGGAGGTGCGCCCGCCTGTTCCCCCCGGCGGTGGGGCCAGGGGCCGCCTCGTTGTGCTGGTCCTCAGCGGCGTGCCGTGGGGGCTTGAGCTTGGCCGAGCGCACGCCCCGTGTGGTCCCCACTACGTGG
Organism: Hippopotamus amphibius kiboko; assembly: GCF_030028045.1. Lineage (NCBI taxonomy): Eukaryota > Metazoa > Chordata > Mammalia > Artiodactyla > Hippopotamidae > Hippopotamus > Hippopotamus amphibius. The sequence continues at coordinate 17,575 of NW_026648587.1, read as the reverse complement.
GGGGCTGCGCGCGGGCGTGGGAGCGATCGTGGGGGCCGGGGCCTGTGAGAGAGGGGGCTGTGTCACGCATCTTGG
>NW_026648587.1:0-5000 GCF_030028045.1 Hippopotamus amphibius kiboko | reverse complement strand
CCCCTCCGAGACCCGGGCGACCGAGAGGCCTGCAGGCCGCGGGCCGCCGAGCGACCCTCGGGCCGCGGGCGCCCCGAGACCCGGGCCGCCGAGCGGCCTGCAGGCTCCGTGGCCGCGGGCCGCCGAGCGACCCTCGCGCCGCGGGCTCCCCGAGACCCGGGCCGCCGGCCGCCGAGCGACCCTCGGGCCGCGGGCTCCCCGAGAGCCGGGCCGCCGGCCGCCGAGCGACCCTCGGGACGCGCACGCCCGAGACCCGGCCCGCCGGCCGCCGAGCGCCCCTCGGGCCGCGGGCGCCCGGGACCCGGGCCGCCGAGCGGCCTGCAGGCTCCGTGGCCGCGGGCCGCCGAGCGACCCTCGTGCCGCGGGCTCCCCGAGACCCGGGCCGCCGAGCGGCCTGCAGGCCGCCGGCTGCCGGCTGCCGGCCGCCGAGCGACCCTCGGGCCGCGTGCCCCCGAGAGCCAGGCCGCCGGGAGACCGTCAGCACGCGCAGACTCGGGCTGCGCAGCCGCGGGCTGCCGGTGGACCCGCGGGCCCGCGGGACCCCGGTCAACCAGCAGGCCGCGCCGTCCCGTACCGCCGGGTGACCAGCACGGCGGCGGTCCCAGGCCCTCCACGCCCGTGCTGCCGAGCGGCCTGCAGGCCGCGGGCCGCCGAGCGACCCTCGGGCCGCGGGCGCCCGAGACCATGCCCGCCGGCCGCCGAGCGACCCTCGGGCCGCGGGCGCCCGAGACCCGGGCCGCCGGCCGCCGAGCGACCCTCGGGCCGCGCGCGCCTGAGACCATGCCCGCCGGCCACCGAGCGCCCCTCGGGATGCGGGCGCCCGGGACCCGGGCCGCCGAGCGGCCTGCAGGCTCTGTGGCCGCGGGCCGCCGAGCGACCCTCGGGCCGCCGGTCGACTTGCAGGCAGGTCGACCAGCCGGCCGCGGGCCGCCGAGCGCCCCTCGGGCTGCGGGCGCCCGGGACCCGGGCCGCCGAGCGACCTGCAGGCTCCGTGGCCGCGGGCCGCCGAGCGACCCTCGCGCCGCGGGCTCCCCAAGAGCCGGGCCGCCGAGCGGCCTGCAGGCCGCGGGCTGCCGGCCGCCGAGCGCCCCTCGGGCTGCGGGCGCCCGGGACCCGGGCCGCCGAGCGGCCTGCAGGCACCGTGGCCGCGGGCCGCCGAGCGACCCTCGGGCCGCGGGCGCCCGAGACCCGGGCCGCCGGCCGCCGAGCGACCCTCGGGCCGCGCGCGCCCGAGACCCGGGCCGCCGGCCGCCGAGCGACCCTCGGGCCGCGCGCGCCCGAGACCATGCCCGCCGGCCGCCGAGCGACCCTCGGGCCGCGCGCGCCCGAGACCATGCCCGCCGGCCGCCGAGCGACCCTCGGGCCGCGGGCGCCCAGAGACCCGGCCCGCCGGCCGCCGAGCGACAGCACGCGCGGACTCGGGCTGCGCAGCCCCGGGCTGCCGGTGGACCCGCGGCCGCCGCTTGACCCGTGTATGCTTGCTGTTCATCTCCTAGAGATTCCTGCACCAAGCTGATTGAATGAGGAACATGGAAGCACTGTATATAGGCTTTGCATTTTTCTCTTCGTTTCCTGTACTTTGCCTTCGTTTCCTTTGCGTGTGCTCTATTTTATTGTACATGTTATATTGCTTGTTATTTTTTTATTCATTTAAGGTAGGACCGCTTTTATGCGTTTCTACACCTCCCCGCCCCCCCCCCCGCCCCGCGTCTCCCTCCTCTGGTGCCCGCCCCAAATGAGGTCGCATCATCTTTCATAGTGTACATCCTGGGCCAGCATAAGCTTTCCAAGAATAAAATGCCCCCCCGCCTTTCCTTCCCAAGGACACCACGAACACCTCCTGTCCTGTGCAGTGCTTTTTCACCCACCGCCAGCAGAGGGCCCTCTCTGACAGACCCAGGAACTCCCCTGCTCCGAGTCATCCAGGAGAGGCTGTTCCGTTCTGTGTGAAACGGGTGGGGTGGGCTGATGAGACATCATTGCTTAGAAGGCCATCGGGTTCACCGGTTCGGTGGCAAGAGAGAACATCCTCATCCTCCTTGAGGTTGACTCGGAAGGTCTTCGGGCCCGCAGGACACCGCCCCCAAATGGGCCTCCGTGGCATAGGGAGATTTTGCCATGCGAGGTGACAACAGGAGGGGAACACGGACCCTCCTTTCCTTCTCCCGTCTGAAAGCAGGAAGAAAATCTCTCACGGGAACAGGGTGGTGGAGGGGGCGGCCGGGAGGTGTAGAGATGAGGACTGACTGCTTTCCTGTCTTAAGAAATCACGAATCATCCAAGTGGGACCGCTCATAACACACAGAGGACAGAAGTGTGGACGAGATGAGGAGAATGTGTAAGGGAACGTCTTCCACAAGAACTCTTTTCCATAGGCCGACTTCAAGACTTTCCAACATCTCTAGGTTTAGGGGTGGACTGAGTGCCATGAAAGAATGGACATTCAGCAGCCTGTCTACATCATCTCCAAAGAAGGGAAAATGCTGAAACGTCCCTAGCTCCACAAGCCTAAGGGTCTCCCTGCTCCGGAGAGTTGGAGCATATGCGTGCTTCCATGCCTACACAGATCTTGCGCTTTAGGGAAACCACAAACTAGGCAGGAGCCTGGACTTCTACAAGGCAGTCCATGTTCACACGGGTCACTGTGGTTGGCTTCCTTACTTTCATTGGATTGGATTGGGGTGGGGTGGGGGGCGGGGGGGGGGGGCGGTGACAAATGTCCAAGGATGAGGCATCCTAAAGAAGGAACGTGTGTGGTCCAAGCTACCCGAGGTCGCCATCCTCATTGTAGGAAGAGGACCTCTTTGGGGAGTGTGGGGAGGGGGGAGGCAAGGTAGAAGGTATGCAGATAAGGTTTGGGGGAGGGAAAAAAAGACATTTCGGTCCTAAAGCTAGTCATTTCGAAATGGGAAACAAAGGACACAAGGGAAAAGCTAAAACTGGGCACAGGCGATTGGAAAAGGTTTCTGAGGAGAAGAATCTTCGGAAAGGAATGGGAACCGTGGTCAGGACTGCTTAAGATGAGGATGGATTCAAGGACACACATGAGTGTTCGTATCAACAGGAAACCAGTGCAAAACTAGAATTCAGTTTTCTGTCTCTCGGTGAAAAAGGCCAACTTTGGGCTCGGGCTTGGGTGTTTCTTCTATTGCTCTGCTCTCTCCGTCATGAGAGAGAAAGCTTTCCTTCCTTTTTCCGGAAGGAAGGAAGGAAGGAAGGAAGGAAGGCAGGCAGGCAGGCAGGCAGGCTTATGTCTTCTAAAAATCATCACTTCTTTTCTAGGTTACCTTTATCAGGTCTTGGGGGACTCACGTGGACTTAGTCCTCTTGATATTCAAAGAGCCAGGGTTGGCTCACAAGGAAAGAGGCGTCTCTCTTTGCCTAGCAAGTCTTTCCCTGGGATGTGGGTGACGTGGCTAAGGAGGCACTGTTCCCCAGTGACCTATCTAACTGTTTTACACTCGTTGGGGTATTTTGGACACATTTGCCCCCAAACCGAATGACACATGAAGTCTTTTGCACTTAGAATGCATGTTGAGAGAGGATCCAAGAGGAGAGGGCCTAGCTCAAGAATGTGTTCTCTCTCCTTCGAAAGCAGAGCCATGAAACGGAGTAGGCTTCCTGGAGAGGTTTCCTGACATGGGAAGCGTTGTCGAAGAGGAAGGAACGTGAAGCCTTCTTTGGCTTGTGTCTATACACGGGTGTGTTCCAACTGCTCTGGAAATGATGGGATCCTTCTTCTCTGCCCTGGCATACAGGGTTTTCGGTCGTCCAAATGGAGGCTCACACGACAGGGACTGAGCCCAGTATCAAGGAGATATTCCACCCGAGTTTCATGCCGAGGCGGCAACAACAGCCTCTTGAAAGATGATGGGGGGTGGGGGGGGGGCCACACGTGGATCAATTCCATTCTGTCCATTCAACAGAGGGTCGGGGCTACAGCAGACCCCAGAGAGGGACAGCAGACCCCAGAGAGGGGCAGCAGCCCGGCCGGCCACTGGGTCTCCATGTCTCAGGCTTCCTGGGGAACCTCACCCCCCCCCCCAGGTCCCCGCCGCCCCCCGCATTCCGCCACCCACCTTGGTGCATTTCGAATGGCTCCAATTGTAAATAGATGCTGGTGGGAAGATTTCTACAGGTTACCTGCAATGGCTGACCTGTCATGCTTGTCACCCTGGGGGAAAACAATTCTCTTTGTCCCCAGAGGCGTCAGACCTCCTCTCTCAGGAACCCCTGAGCCCCGGCCACTGGACTTCACTCCACTGGCACGTAGTAAGGGTCATCCAAACGTTCCTGTGACGGTGAGTATGGTTTCCATGTGGGTTGAAGCCTTCCCTTGCTGCAAGCCTTCTGTCCTCACCATGGCATAGAGACGGTTAAAAAAAAATTGTGTTTGCCACTTTGGGTATACCTTCCACAGCCTGCAGTGATCAAGGCACCCACTTCGCTGGGCAAGTCCTATGAGCCTTCACAAAAGCTCTTGCAAACTTCTTGGGACCATCACTTTTCCAGTCACGCTCAATCATCAGGCAAGATTGACAGGGCCGATGGGAAAACTGGACTCCGAGAAGAACGAGTGACCTACGTGGGGCTGAATGAACTGAGGACTAGGATGATAGTGTGTGTATGACTACTTGTCTACAATAGGACTGATTGGGGAAGCCGCTGGGGGCGGGGGGGGGGGGGGCCAGGGTGCGGATACCTTAGGAGCTTGGGATGAACATATACACATTCCTATACGTAAAGTGGATAATCAACAAGCTCTTACGACTTGGCACAGGAAACTATACTCAATACTTTGTAATAACCTATAAGAGAAAAAAAATCTGAAACAGAATCTATATCTATCTATCTATCTACCTATCTTTCTATCTAAATCACTGTGCTGTACACCTGAAACTGCACGACATTATAAATGCTTCCATTATTTCAAACAGAAAAGAATCTCCTAACCTGAGTGAGAGAGAGAGAGAGAGAACAGGACGGATTGTGAAATCTTT
>NW_026648586.1:0-32344 GCF_030028045.1 Hippopotamus amphibius kiboko | reverse complement strand
TACAAGAAATCTTACGATTTGTAGGGAAACACAAAAGACCCCGAATAGCCAAAGCAATCTTGAGAAGGAAAGACGGAGTTGGTGGAATTAGGCTTCCTGACTTCAAACTATACTACAAGGCCACCATGATCAAGACAGTATGATACTGGCACAAAAATAGAAAGTGAGATCAATAGAACAGAATAAAGAACTCAGAGGTAAACCCAAGCATATATGGGCAGCTTATCTTTGACAAAGGAGGCACGAATATACAATGGAAAAAAGACAGCCTCTTCAATAAGTGGTGCTGGGAAAATTGGACAGCAACATGTAAAAGAATGAAAGTAGAACACTTCCTAACACCATACACAAAAAGAAACTCCAAATGGATTAAAGACCTACATGGAAGGCCAGACACTATCAAACTCCTCGAGGAAAACATAGGCAGAACGCTCTATGACATCCATCAAAGCAAGATCCTTTCTGACCCACCTCCTAGAATCATGGAAATAAAATCAAGAATAAACAAATGGGACCTCATAAAACTTAAAAGCTTTGGCACAGCGAAGGAAACCATAAAGAAGACTAAAAGGCACCCCTCAGAATGGGAAAAAATTGTTGCCTATGAAACAACGGACAAAGGATTAACCTCCAAAATATACAAGCAGCTCATGCAGCTTAATACCAAAAAAGCAAATAACCCACTCCACAAATGGGCGGAAGACCTAAATAGACATTTCTCCAAAGAAGACAAACAGATGGCCAACAAATACATGAAAGGATGCTCAACATCACTAATCATTAGAGAAATGCAAGTCAAAGCCACAACGAGGTGTCACCTCACACTGATCAGAATGGCCATCATCACAAAATCTGGAAACAACAAATGTTGGAGAGGGTGTGGAGAAAAGGGAACTCTCCTGCACTATTGGTGGGATTGTAAGTTGGTACAACCACTATGGAAAACAATTTGGAGGTTCCTTAAAAAACTACAACTAGAACTACCATATGATCCAGTAATCCCACTACTGAGCATATACCCAAAGAAAACCATAATCCCAAAAGAAACATGTACCATAATGTTTATTGCAGCACTATTTACAATAGCCAGGACATGGAAGCAACCTAAATGCCCATCAACAAATGAATGGATAAAGAAGATGTGGCATATATATACAATGGAATATTCCTCAGCTATAAAAAGGGATGAGATGGAGCTCTATGTAATGAGGTGGGTAGACCTAGAGTCTGTCATACAGAGTGAAGTCAGTCCGAAAGAGAAAGACAAATATTGTATGCTAACTCACATATACGGAATCTAAAAATGGTACTGATGATCTCAGAGACAAGAACAAGGACGCAGGTGCAGAGAATGGACTGGAGAACTCGAGGTTTGGGAGGGGCCGGGGGGTGAAGGGGAAGCTGAGACGAAGCAAGAGAGTAGCACAGACATATATATACTACCAAGTGTAAAGTAGATAGCCAGTGGGAAGCTGTTGTATAACAAAGGGAGTTCAACTCGAGGATGGAAGATGCCTTAGAGGACTGGGACAGGGAGGGTGGGGGGGACTCGAGGGAGGGAGGGAATACGGGGATATGTGTATAAAAACAGATGATTGAACTTGGTGTACCCCCCAAAAAATAATAAATAAATAAATAAAATTTAAAAAAAAAAGAAAAGATGACTAGCTACAAATGTCAATATAAATTATTAAATAAACAAGAAAGTGAAGTGACTAATAAGGTGGTCAGGATAGGCTTCGTAAGAGCAGGAAGGATTAAAAAATAGACATGCAAGAACCCACTGAAATAAAGTGGTTGTACAGGTTTGGAGCAACTAGGAACAGACTTTTAAGTAAAGAAAGGCAAGTCTGAGGACTGACTCTACCTGACTTCAAAACTTACTATAAAGCTGCAGTAATCAAGACAGTATGTTATTCATAAAAGAATAAAAAAATAAATCTATGAAACAGAATACAGAGCCTAGAAATACTTACACAAACATAGACAATTAATCTTTGACAAAGGCAGCAAAGGACAGTAGAACAAGGATAGTCTTTTCAACAAATGATGCTGGAATAATTGGACATCCACACGCGAAAAAAAAATGCATCTAGACACAGACTTTACACCTTCCACAAACAGTAACTCAAATGGACCACACTAAAATGCAAAACCACAGAACTCCCAGAAGATAACACAGAAGAAAATCTAGGTGACAAGTATGATGAGGATATTTTAAATACAACACCAAAGTACAATCCAGGAAAGAAATAATTGGTAAACTGGACTTCATGACAATTCAAAACTTCTGCTCTGCAAAAGACAATGTCAAGAGAAGGGAAAGACAAGCCACAGGTTACGAGAAAATATCTGCAAAAGGCAGATCTGATAAAGGACTCTCATTCAACATTTACAAAGAATTCTTAAAATAGCAATAAGAAAATGGAGAATCTAATTTTTAAAAATGGGCAAAAGGTCTTAACAGACACCTCACTAAAGAAGATATACACATGGCAAGGAAGCATATGAAAAGGTGTTCAATATCACATGTCATTAGGGAATTGAGATTTTTTTATAAATTTATTTATTTATTTATTTATTCTTGGCTGCATTGGGTCTTCGTTGCTGCGAGGGCTTTCTCTAGCTGTAGCAAGGGTGGGCTACTCTTTGTTGCGGTGCACGGGCTTCTTATTTCAGTGGCTTCTCTTGTTGCAGAGCACTGGCCCTAGGTGCTTCAGTACTTGCGGCACATGGGCTCAGTAGTTGTGGCTGGCGGGCTCTAGAGTGCAGGCTCAGTGGTTGTGGCACATGGGCTTAGTTGCCCCGTGGCATGTGGGATCTTCCTGGACCAGGGATCAAACCCATGTCCCTTGCATTGGCAGGCAGACTCTTAACCACTGTGCCACCAGGGAAGTCCCAGGAATTGAGAATTACAACAATGAGATACCACCACACACCTTTTAGGATGGCCAAAATCCAAAACACTGACAACAGCAAATACTGGAGAGGATGCAAAGCAACACAAATTCAAACACTACTAGTGGGAATGCAAAATGATGCAGCCACTTTGGAAGACAGTCTGGCAGTTTCCTACAAAACTAAACATACTCATCTCACACAATCCAGGAATCACTGTTCTTGGCATGTACTCAAATGCTGACATCTATGTCCACATGAAAACCTGAACACGGAAACTTACGGGAACTTTATTTATAACTGCCAAAACTTGGACGCATTCAAGATGTCCTTTAGAAAGTGAATGGATAAATACAGTGTGGTATAAACAGACAATGGAATATTATTCAGTGCTAAAAATGAGTTACCAATTCATGAAAAGACATGGAAGAAACTTAAACACATACTACTAAGTGAAAGAAGCCAGTCTGAAAGGGCTGCCTACACACTGGATGATCCCTCCCAACTATCTGAATTCTGGAAAAGGCAAAACCATGGAGACATAAAAAAATCAGTCGTTGACAGTATTGCAGGGAGGCAGAACACAGAGGGATTTTAGGGTAGTGAAAACACCCTGTATGATACTACAATGGTGGATACATATCATTATATATTCATCTAAACACACAGAATGTGAAATACCAGGAATAACCCCTCATGTGAACTATGAACTCTGGAGGATAAAGATGTGTCCATGTACCTAAATAGACATTTCTCCAAAGGAGATATTCGGATGGCCAACAGGCACATGAAAAGATGCTCAATATCACTAATTATTAGAGAAATGCAAATCAAAAATACAATGAGGTAGCACCTCACAACAGTCAGAATGGCCATCATTAAAAAGTTGACAGGGCTTCCCTGGTGGCGCAGTGGTTAAGAACCCACGTGCCAATGCAGGGGACACGGGTTCAATCCCTGGTCCGGGAAGATCCTACATGCCGCAGAGCAACTGAGCCCGTGCGCCCCAACTACTGAGTCCGCACCCTGCAACTACTGAAGCCTGCCAGCCTAGAGCCTGAGCTCCGCAGCAAGAGAAGCCACTGCACTGAGAAGCCTGCGCACCACAACGAAGAGCAGCCCCTGCTCATCACAACTAGAGAAAGCCCGGGCCCAGCAACAAAGACCCAATGCAGCCAATAAATAAATAAATAAATAAATAAATAAATAAATAAATAAATTTTAAAAACGGTGATCTTCAAGGTTTAAAAAAAAGGAGAAAAAGGCTACAAATAAGAAATGCTGGAGAGGGCCTGGAGAAAAGGGAACCCTCCTACACTGGAGGTAGGAATGTAAATTGGTGCAGCTATTTTAGAAAACAGTATGCAGGTTTCTTAAAAAAACTCAAAATAGAGTTGCCATGTGACCCAGCAATCCCAGTCTGGGGCCTCTATCCAGAAAAAACTGCAATTTGAAAAGATACACGCACCCCAATGTTCACAGCAGCACTATCTACAGTAGCCAAGACATGCGAGCAACCTAATGTCCATCTACAGAGGAGCACATAAAGATCTGCTACATGTATACAATAGAATACTTACGGGGCCATGATAAAGAATGAAATAATGCCATTGGAAGCAACATGGATGGACCTGGAGATTATCATACTAAGGGAAATAAGTCAGGAAGAGGAAGATAAACACCATATGATGTTACTTACGTGTGGCATCTAAAATAGGATACAAATGAACCTATTTACAAAACAGAGACAGACTCATAGACATAGAAAACAAATTTGTGGTTAGCAAAGGGGAAAGTGGTGGGGAAGAGATAAATTAGGAGTTTGGGATTAGCAGATACAAACTACTATATATGAAATAGATAAACAACAAGGTCTTACTGTATAACACAGGGAACCATATTCAATCTCCTGTAATAGAGTGGAAGGCAAGGGGTAGGGAAATCAAAGGAGGAAATCTAAAGGCCTCAAGGAATGTTGTAAAAGTATAAAGGAAGTCATAATCCTACACTTGTTCATTGATCCTGAGTTCATAATGATATAATGTTAATTAATATTTTATTTACATATTAATGAAGGGGGCAGAGTCAAGATGACAGCCTGGGAAGACGCAGAGATCACATCTCCCCACAAATAGATCAGTTGCCAGATGCCAGCGGGGGACCTGAGACCAAGCAGACTGCGGGAACCCCGCAGCAACCAGGTAGGACCTGGGGCAAGTCAGGGGGGCGGGGAAGGGGAAGCCACACTGGACCAGCGCCCCTGGGGGGTGGCTGGGGGAGGTCTGGAGGGACCGTTGAGGGCTGGGGAGATCAGGAAACTGCAACTGGGTTTCTCCCACCCAGGAGGCCAGGAGGCCTGCTGAGCTCCCCAGCTGGAGGGCCTGCTGGCCCCCCAGCAGGGTCATCCACCCTCCAAGGCCCCCGCTGGGCTGCCTGGGTCCTGGGGGTGTGTGAAGGAGGGAGGAGGAGTGAGGAGGTGGAGAGGTGGACAGGTGGGGTGGGGGCCTTGAGATTGGGGGATGGGGAGGCGAGAGGGCACTTTGCCTGCCCTCTTGGCCAGGGAGGCTGACTGGGCTCCCAGGCTTGGTCCTTTACTCTCCAGGCCCCCCTCTGGCATGAGGATCCTGGGGGTGTGGGGGGGTGGCGAGGCAGACAGTGGGGGTGGGAAGGGATCACTCCAGGTCAGAAGAATAGGGGAGGCACCTCTGGGTATTTCTTCTGGGCGGGTCCTCCACCTTCCAAGGCTCCTCCAGGCCGTTGATCCTAGAAGTACAGGAGGGAAGCGGTGGGGGGAAAAGAAGAGCGACAGAAGAGGGGAGGGATGCTCTGGGATCAGAGGATCAGGGGAGGAGTGGAAGGCATTTCCGCTGCCCACTGGCCCAAGAAGCCTGCTGGGCTCCTGAGTCTGGTCCCTCGGTCTCTCTGGCTGAGTGGGTCGTACAAGCCTGGGAGGGAGGTAGGAGAGGAGAAGAGGAAGAGAGGCAGACAGCAGTGGGGGGGGGGGACCTTGCAGGACCAGAGGATCAGGGGTAGACACTGCGGGAAATCTCCCTACCCACTTGGCACCGGGAGGCCTGTTGTGCCCCCAGGCCTGGTCTTCAGTCCTCCAGGGGCCCCTCTTGGTCTCACTGGTCCTAGGGGTGTAGAAGGAAAGCAGGGAAGAAGAGCAGAAGCAGGCAGGGGAGGGGGCCTTCTGCGATTGGAGGATCAAGGGAGGCGGAGAAGGTATTTCCCCTGCCTACTAGCTCTGGGAAGCCTGCTAGGCTCACAGACCTGGGCTTTCACACTCCAGGCCCCCTCCAGCTGCTTGGGACCTAGGAGAGTGGGGGGTGGGGGAGAGGAAGAGAGGCAGACAGGAACCTTAGGAGACTGGGAGATCTGGGGAAGTGCCGCAGGCGTTACCCTAGCCCAGTTGGCCCTGAGAAACCTGTTGGGCATCAGAGTCTGGTCTCCTGCCTTTCAGTGCCCCCTGCAGCTGTGAGGGTCCTGGGGGAATAGAAGAGAGGGGGTGAGGAAGAAGAGAACCCAAGGGGGAGTGACCCTCCAAGATTGGAGAACTAGGGGAGGTACCTAGCATTTCTCCCACCAACTCGGGCCCAGGGAGCTCACTGGGTACCTTGACCTGGTCCTTTGCCCGCAGGACCAGAGGCCTTCCTGGGCCCCTCTGCCTCATTGGGCCTAAGCCCCATTCCCCACCACCCCCAAGGCCTTTTCGCAGTGTAGGCCCTGCCCACTGCTGAACTCCCCCACCCGCCGCGCCATCCCTTGTCTAAGACCCACCCCCACAGCCAAGGCCTTTTCTGGCTTTTTGTTTTCTTTTTTTTTCTTTCCACCTCCTCACTTAGGCGATTGCAGTTGTTTTACCTTCCAGCTGTTGCTCCATTGTTTTTTAAATTTTTTCTAACACATCTGTTAGTTTCCTATTACCGTATTTTTTATCTTGCTATTGTTCTGCTCTTCTCCTACCATTTTTTTTTAATTGTTTTCATTTTCCTGCTCCACATGGCTTGTGGGATCTTGATTCACAAGCCCAGGGTCATGTCTGAGCTCCTGAGGTGGGAGCTCTGAGTCCAAAACATTGGACTAGCAGGGAAACCCAGTTCGCAGGGAATATTCATCTGAGTGAGGTCTCCCAGAGGTTCTCAACTGAACACGAAGACCCAGCTATACTCAACAGCCTACAAACTCCAGTGCTTGAAACCTCAGACCAAACACCCAGTGGGAGAGGAACACAATCCCACCCATCCAAAGTGGGGGAAAAATGAGATGACAAAAAAATATGTCACAGATGAAGGAACAAGGTAAAAATACACAAGACCAAATAAATGAAGAGGAAATAGGAAAATTGAATGAAAAAGCATTCAGAGTAATGATAGTAAAGATGATCCAAAATCTCGATATCAAAATAGAGAAAATACAAGAAACAGTTAATAAGGACTCAGAAGAACTAAAGAACAAACAAACAGTAATAGATAACAAAATAACCGAAATTACAAATACTCTAGATGCTACAAACAGCAGAATAACTGAGGCAGAAGAATGAATAAGTGAGTTGGAAGATAGAATGGGGGAAATAACCTCCACAGAGCAGGAAAAAGAAAAAAGAATAAAAGGAATGGAAGACAGTCTCAGAGACCTTGGTGACAACATTAAGCCCACCAACATTCGAATCATAGGCATCCCAGAAGAAAAACAAAGAAAGGGTCTGAGAAAATATTTGAAGAGGTTATAGTAGAAAACTTCCCCAACATGGGAAAGGAAATAATTCATCAAGTCCAAGAAGTGCAGAGAGTCCCATCTAGAATAAACCCAAGGAGAAATACACTGAGGCACATATTAACCAAACTAATGAAAATTAAACACAAAGAAAACATATTAAAAGCAGCAAGAGAAAAGCAACAAATAACATAGAAGGGAAAACGCAAAAGGATAACAGCTTATGTTTCTGCAGAAACTCTGCAGGCCAGAAGGGAGTGGCAGGATATATTGAAAGTCCTGAGAGAGAAAAACCTACAGGCAAGCATACTCTACCCAGCAAGAATCTCATTCAGATTCCATGGAGAAATCAAAAGCTTTACAGACAAGCAACAGCTAAGAGAATTCAGCACCACCAAACCAGCCTTACAACAATTGCTAAAGGAACTTTTCGAAGCAGGAAATACAAGAGAAGGAACAGATCTACAAAAACAAACCCAAAACAATGAACAAAATGGTAATAGGAACATACATGTCAATCATCACATGAATTGTACATGGATTAAATGCTCCAACCAAAAGACATAAACTGGCTGAATGGATACAAAAACAAGACCCTTACATATGCTGCCTACAAGAAACCCACTTCAGACCAAGGGACATATATAGACTGAAAGTAAAGGGATGGAAAAAGATATTCCATGCAAATGGAAGTCAAAAGAAAGCTGGAGTAGCAATACTCATATCAGACACATTAGACTTTAAAGACTATTACAAGAGACAAGGAAGGACACTACAGAATGATCAAGGGATCCACCCAAGAAGAACATAGAACAACTGTAAATATCTATGCACCCAACATAGGAGCACCTCAATACATAAGGCAAATGCTAACAGCCATAAAAGGGGAAATCGACAGTAACAGAATAATAGGACGAGACTTGAACACCCCACTTACATCAATGGACAGATCATCCAAACAGAAAATAAATAAGGACATGCAACCTTTACATGACACATTAGGCCATCTCGACTTAATGAATATTTATGGGACATTCCATCCCAAAACGACAGAATACACTTTCTTCTCAAGTGCACATGGAAAATTTTCTAGGAGAGATCACATCTTGGGTCACAAATCAAGCCTCAGTAAATTCCAAAAAATTGAAATCGTATCAAGCATTTTCTCTGACCACAATGACATGAGACTACATATCAATTACAGGAAAAAAACTGGAAAAAATACAAACACATGGCGACTAAACAATATGCTATTAAACAACCAAGAAATCACTCAAAAAATCAAAGAGGAAATCAAAAAATACCTAGAAACAAATGACAATGAAAACACAACAACCCAAAATCTATGGGATGCAGCAAAAGCAGTTCTAAGAGGGAAGTTGATAGCAATACAGTCCTAGCTCAAGAAACAAGAAAAATATCAAATAAACAACCTAACCTTAACACCTAAAACAATTACAGAAAGAACAAAAAAACCCCAAAGTGAGCAGAAGGAAAGAAATCAGAAAGATCATATCAGAAATAAATGCAAAAGAAATGAAGGAAACAACATCAAAGATTAATAAAACTAAAAGCTGGTTCTTTGAGAAGATAACAAAATTGATAAACCATTAGCCAGACTCATCAGGAAAAAAAGGGCGAAGATTCAACATAGTTTTAGAAGTTTGAGCCACAGCAATCAGAGAAGACAAAGAAATAAAAGGAATCCAAATTGGAAAAGAAGTCAATTTGTCACTCTTTGCAGATGACATGATATTATATATAGAAAACCCTAAAGATGCTACCAGAAAAGTGCTAGCACTGATAGATGAATTTAGTAAAGTAGCAGGATACAAAATTAATGCACAGAAATCTCTTGCATTCCTATACACTAACAACGAAAGAGCAGAAACAGAAATTAAGGAAATTCTCCCATTTACCATTGCAACCAAAAGAAGAAAATACCTAGGAGTAAATCTGCCTGAGGAGGCAAAAGATCTGTATGCAGAAAACTATAAGACACTGATAAAAGAAATCAAAGACGACACAAACAGATGGAGGGACATACCATGTTCTTGGATTGGAAGAATCAATATTGTGAAAATGACTATCTTACCCAAAACAATTTACAGATTCAACGCAATCCCGATCAAATTACCAACGGCATTTTTCACAGAACTAGAACAAGAAATCTTACGATTTGTAGGGAAACACAAAAGACCCCGAATAGCCAAAGCAATCTTGAGAAGGAAAGACGGAGTTGGTGGAATTAGGCTTCCTGACTTCAAACTATACTACAAGGCCACCATGATCAAGACAGTATGATACTGGCACAAAAATAGAAAGTGAGATCAATAGAACAGAATAAAGAACTCAGAGGTAAACCCAAGCATATATGGGCAGCTTATCTTTGACAAAGGAGGCACGAATATACAATGGAAAAAAGACAGCCTCTTCAATAAGTGGTGCTGGGAAAATTGGACAGCAACATGTAAAAGAATGAAAGTAGAACACTTCCTAACACCATACACAAAAAGAAACTCCAAATGGATTAAAGACCTACATGGAAGGCCAGACACTATCAAACTCCTCGAGGAAAACATAGGCAGAACGCTCTATGACATCCATCAAAGCAAGATCCTTTCTGACCCACCTCCTAGAATCATGGAAATAAAATCAAGAATAAACAAATGGGACCTCATAAAACTTAAAAGCTTTGGCACAGCGAAGGAAACCATAAAGAAGACTAAAAGGCAACCCTCAGAATGGGAAAAAATTGTTGCCTATGAAACAACGGACAAAGGATTAACCTCCAAAATATACAAGCAGCTCATGCAGCTTAATACCAAAAAAGCAAATAACCCACTCCACAAATGGGCGGAAGACCTAAATAGACATTTCTCCAAAGAAGACAAACAGATGGCCAACAAACACATGAAAGGATGCTCAACATCACTAATCATTAGAGAAATGCAAGTCAAAGCCACAACGAGGTGTCACCTCACACTGATCAGAATGGCCATCATCACAAAATCTGGAAACAACAAATGTTGGAGAGGGTGTGGAGAAAAGGGAACTCTCCTGCACTATTGGTGGGATTGTAAGTTGGTACAACCACTATGGAAAACAATTTGGAGGTTCCTTAAAAAACTACAACTAGAACTACCATATGATCCAGTAATCCCACTACTGAGCATATACCCAAAGAAAACCATAATCCCAAAAGAAACATGTACCATAATGTTTATTGCAGCACTATTTACAATAGCCAGGACATGGAAGCAACCTAAATGCCCATCAACAAATGAATGGATAAAGAAGATGTGGCATATATATACAATGGAATATTCCTCAGCTATAAAAAGGGATGAGATGGAGCTCTATGTAATGAGGTGGGTAGACCTAGAGTCTGTCATACAGAGTGAAGTCAGTCCGAAAGAGAAAGACAAATATTGTATGCTAACTCACATATACGGAATCTAAAAATGGTACTGATGATCTCAGAGACAAGAACAAGGACGCAGGTGCAGAGAATGGACTGGAGAACTCGAGGTTTGGGAGGGGCCGGGGGGTGAAGGGGAAGCTGAGACGAAGCAAGAGAGTAGCACAGACATATATATACTACCAAGTGTAAAGTAGATAGCCAGTGGGAAGCTGTTGTATAACAAAGGGAGTTC
Source organism: Hippopotamus amphibius kiboko (assembly GCF_030028045.1). Lineage (NCBI taxonomy): Eukaryota > Metazoa > Chordata > Mammalia > Artiodactyla > Hippopotamidae > Hippopotamus > Hippopotamus amphibius. Next base: position 21,074 of record NW_026648586.1, on the reverse strand, counting down.
AACTCGAGGATGGAAGATGCCTTAGAGGACTGGGACAGGGAGGGTGGGGGGGACTCGAGGGAGGGAGGGAATACGGGGATATGTGTATAAAAACAGATGATTGAACTTGGTGTACCCCCCAAAAAATAATAAATAAATAAATAAAATTTAAAAAAAAAAAGAAAAGATGACTAGCTACAAATGTCAATATAAATTATTAAATAAACAAAGAAAGTGAAGTGACTGATAAGGTGGTCAGGATAGGCTTCGTAAGAGCAGGAAGGATTAAAAAATAGACATGCAAGAACCCACTGAAATAAAGTGGTTGTACAGGTTTGGAGCAACTAGGAACAGACTTTTAAGTAAAGAAAGGCAAGTCTGAGGACTGACTCTACCTGACTTCAAAACTTACTATAAAGCTGCAGTAATCAAGACAGTATGTTATTCATAAAAGAATAAAAAAATAAATCTATGAAACAGAATACAGAGCCTAGAAATACTTACACAAACATAGACAATTAATCTTTGACAAAGGCAGCAAAGGACAGTAGAACAAGGATAGTCTTTTCAACAAATGATGCTGGAATAATTGGACATCCACACGCGAAAAAAAAATGCATCTAGACACAGACTTTACACCTTCCACAAACAGTAACTCAAATGGACCACACTAAAATGCAAAACCACAGAACTCCCAGAAGATAACACAGAAGAAAATCTAGGTGACAAGTATGATGAGGATATTTTAAATACAACACCAAAGTACAATCCAGGAAAGAAATAATTGGTAAACTGGACTTCATGACAATTCAAAACTTCTGCTCTGCAAAAGACAATGTCAAGAGAAGGGAAAGACAAGCCACAGGTTACGAGAAAATATCTGCAAAAGGCAGATCTGATAAAGGACTCTCATTCAACATTTACAAAGAATTCTTAAAATAGCAATAAGAAAATGGAGAATCTAATTTTTAAAAATGGGCAAAAGGTCTTAACAGACACCTCACTAAAGAAGATATACACATGGCAAGGAAGCATATGAAAAGGTGTTCAATATCACATGTCATTAGGGAATTGAGATTTTTTTATAAATTTATTTATTTATTTATTTATTCTTGGCTGCATTGGGTCTTCGTTGCTGCGAGGGCTTTCTCTAGCTGTAGCAAGGGTGGGCTACTCTTTGTTGTGGTGCACGGGCTTCTTATTTCAGTGGCTTCTCTTGTTGCAGAGCACTGGCCCTAGGTGCTTCAGTACTTGTGGCACATGGGCTCAGTAGTTGTGGCTGGCGGGCTCTAGAGTGCAGGCTCAGTGGTTGTGGCACATGGGCTTAGTTGCCCCGTGGCATGTGGGATCTTCCTGGACCAGGGATCAAACCCATGTCCCTTGCATTGGCAGGCAGACTCTTAACCACTGTGCCACCAGGGAAGTCCCAGGAATTGAGAATTAAAACAATGAGATACCACCACACACCTTTTAGGATGGCCAAAATCCAAAACACTGACAACAGCAAATACTGGAGAGGATGCAAAGCAACACAAATTCAAACACTACTAGTGGGAATGCAAAATGATGCAGCCACTTTGGAAGACAGTCTGGCAGTTTCCTACAAAACTAAACATACTCATCTCACACAATCCAGGAATCACTGTTCTTGGCATGTACTCAAATGCTGACATCTATGTCCACATGAAAACCTGAACACGGAAACTTACGGGAACTTTATTTATAACTGCCAAAACTTGGACGCATTCAAGATGTCCTTTAGAAAGTGAATGGATAAATACAGTGTGGTATAAACAGACAATGGAATATTATTCAGTGCTAAAAATGAGTTACCAATTCATGAAAAGACATGGAAGAAACTTAAACACATACTACTAAGTGAAAGAAGCCAGTCTGAAAGGGCTGCCTACACACTGGATGATCCCTCCCAACTATCTGAATTCTGGAAAAGGCAAAACCATGGAGACATAAAAAAATCAGTCGTTGACAGTATTGCAGGGAGGCAGAACACAGAGGGATTTTAGGGTAGTGAAAACACCCTGTATGATACTACAATGGTGGATACATATCATTATATATTCATCTAAACACACAGAATGTGTAATACCAGGAATAACCCCTCATGTGAACTATGAACTCTGGAGGATAAAGATGTGTCCATGTACCTAAATAGACATTTCTCCAAAGGAGATATTCGGATGGCCAACAGGCACATGAAAAGATGCTCAATATCACTAATTATTAGAGAAATGCAAATCAAAAATACAATGAGGTAGCACCTCACAACAGTCAGGATGGCCATCATTAAAAAGTCGACAGGGCTTCCCTGGTGGCGCAGTGGTTAAGAACCCACCTGCCAATGCAGGGGACACGGGTTCAATCCCTGGTCCGGGAAGATCCTACATGCCGCAGAGCATCTGAGCCCGTGCGCCCCAACTACTGAGTCCGCACCCTGCAACTACTGAAGCCTGCCAGCCTAGAGCCTGAGCTCCGCAGCAAGAGAAGCCACTGCACTGAGAAGCCTGCGCACCATAACGAAGAGCAGCCCCTGCTCATCACAACTAGAGAAAGCCCGGGCCCAGCAACAAAGACCCAATGCAGCCAATAAATAAATAAATAAATAAATAAATAAATAAATAAATAAATAAATTTTAAAAACGGTGATCTTCAAGGTTTAAAAAAAAGGAGAAAAAGGCTACAAATAAGAAATGCTGGAGAGGGCCTGGAGAAAAGGGAACCCTCCTACACTGGAGGTAGGAATGTAAATTGGTGCAGCTATTTTAGAAAACAGTATGCAGGTTTCTTAAAAAAACTCAAAATAGAGTTGCCATGTGACCCAGCAATCCCAGTCTGGGGCCTCTATCCAGAAAAAACTGCAATTTGAAAAGATACACGCACCCCAATGTTCACAGCAGCACTATCTACAGTAGCCAAGACATGCGAGCAACCTAATGTCCATCTACAGAGGAGCACATAAAGATCTGCTACATGTATACAATAGAATACTTACGGGGCCATGATAAAGAATGAAATAATGCCATTGGAAGCAACATGGATGGACCTGGAGATTATCATACTAAGGGAAATAAGTCAGGAAGAGGAAGATAAACACCATATGATGTTACTTACGTGTGGCATCTAAAATAGGATACAAATGAACCTATTTACAAAACAGAGACAGACTCATAGACATAGAAAACAAATTTGTGGTTAGCAAAGGGGAAAGTGGGTGGGGAAGAGATAAATTAGGAGTTTGGGATTAGCAGATACAAACTACTATATATGAAATAGATAAACAACAAGGTCTTACTGTATAACACAGGGAACCATATTCAATCTCCTGTAATAGAGTGGAAGGCAAGGGGTAGGGAAATCAAAGGAGGAAATCTAAAGGCCTCAAGGAATGTTGTAAAAGTATAAAGGAAGTCATAATCCTACACTTGTTCATTGATCCTGAGTTCATAATGATATAATGTTAATTAATATTTTATTTACATATTAATGAAGGGGGCGGAGTCAAGATGACAGCCTGGGAAGACGCAGAGATCACATCTCCCCACAAATAGATCAGTTGGCAGATGCCAGCGGGGGACCTGAGACCCAAGCAGACTGCGGGAACCCCGCAGCAACCAGGTAGGACCTGGGGCAAGTCAGGGGGGCGGGGAAGGGGAAGCCACACTGGACCAGCGCCCCTGGGGGGTGGCTGGGGGAGGTCTGGAGGGACCGTTGAGGGCTGGGGAGATCAGGAAACTGCAACTGGGTTTCTCCCACCCAGGAGGCCAGGAGGCCTGCTGAGCTCCCCAGCTGGAGGGCCTGCTGGGCCCCCCAGCAGGGTCATCCACCCTCCAAGGCCCCCGCTGGGCTGCCTGGGTCCTGGGGGTGTGTGAAGAAGGGAGGAGGAGTGAGGAGGTGGAGAGGTGGACAGGTGGGGTGGGGGCCTTGAGATTGGGGGATGGGGAGGCGAGAGGGCACTTTGCCTGCCCTCTTGGCCAGGGAGGCTGACTGGGCTCCCAGGCTTGGTCCTTTACTCTCCAGGCCCCCCTCCGGCACGAGGATCCTGGGGGTGTGGGGGGGTGGCGAGGCAGACAGTGGGGGTGGGAAGGGATCTCTCCAGGTCAGAAGAATAGGGGAGGCACCGCTGGGTATTTCTTCTGGGCGGGTCCTCCACCTTCCAAGGCTCCTCCAGGCCGTTGATCCTAGAAGTACAGGAGGGAAGCGGTGGGGGGAAAAGAAGAGCGACAGAAGAGGGGGGGATGCTCTGGGATCAGAGGATCAGGGGAGGAGTGGAAGGCATTTCCGCTGCCCACTGGCCCAAGAAGCCTGCTGGGCTCCTGAGTCTGGTCCCTCGGTCTCTCTGGCTGAGTGGGTCGTACAAGCCTGGGAGGGAGGTAGGAGAGGAGAAGAGGAAGAGAGGCAGACAGCAGTGGGGGGGGGGGACCTTGCAGGACCAGAGGATCAGGGGTAGACACTGCGGGAAATCTCCCTACCCACTTGGCACCGGGAGGCCTGTTGTGCCCCCAGGCCTGGTCTTCAGTCCTCCAGGGGCCCCTCTTGGTCTCACTGGTCCTAGGGGTGTAGAAGGAAAGCAGGGAAGAAGAGCAGAAGCAGGCAGGGGAGGGGGCCTTCTGCGATTGGAGGATCAAGGGAGGCGGAGAAGGTATTTCCCCTGCCTACTAGCTCTGGGAAGCCTGCTAGGCTCACAGACCTGGGCTTTCACACTCCAGGCCCCCTCCAGCTGCTTGGGACCTAGGAGAGTGGGGGGTGGGGGAGAGGAAGAGAGGCAGACAGGAACCTTAGGAGACTGGGAGATCTGGGGAAGTGCCGCAGGCGTTACCCTAGCCCAGTTGGCCCTGAGAAACCTGTTGGGCATCAGAGTCTGGTCTCCTGCCTTTCAGTGCCCCCTGCAGCTGTGAGGGTCCTGGGGGAATAGAAGAGAGGGGGTGAGGAAGAAGAGAACCCAAGGGGGAGTGACCCTCCAAGATTGGAGAACTAGGGGAGGTGCCTAGCATTTCTCCCACCAACTCGGGCCCAGGGAGCTCACTGGGTACCTTGACCTGGTCCTTTGCCCGCAGGACCAGAGGCATTCCTGGGCCCCTCTGCCTCATTGGGCCTAAGCCCGATTCCCCACCACCCCCAAGGCCTTTTCGCAGTGTAGGCCCTGCCCACTGCTGAACTCCCCCACCCGCCGCGCCATCCCTTGTCTAAGACCCACCCCCACAGCCAAGGCCTTTTCTGGCTTTTTGTTTTCTTTTTTTTTCTTTCCACCTCCTTACTTAGGCGATTGCAGTTGTTTTACCTTCCAGCTGTTGCTCCATTGTTTTTTAAATTTTTTCTAACACATCTGTTAGTTTCCTATTACCGTATTTTTTATCTTGCTATTGCTCTGCTCTTCTCCTACCTTTTTTTAAAATTGTTTTCATTTTCCTGCTCCACATGGCTTGTGGGATCTTGATTCACAAGCCCAGGGTCATGTCTGAGCTCCTGAGGTGGGAGCTCTGAGTCCAAAACATTGGACTAGCAGGGAAACCCAGTTCGCAGGGAATATTCATCTGAGTGAGGTCTCCCAGAGGTTCTCAACTGAACACGAAGACCCAGCTATACTCAACAGCCTACAAACTCCAGTGCTTGAAACCTCAGACCAAACACCCAGTGGGAGAGGAACACAATCCCACCCATCCAAAGTGGGGGGAAAATGAGATGACAAAAAAATATGTCACAGATGAAGGAACAAGGTGAAAATACACAAGACCAAATAAATGAAGAGGAAATAGGAAAATTGAATGAAAAAGCATTCAGAGTAATGATAGTAAAGATGATCCAAAATCTCGATATCAAAATAGAGAAAATACAAGAAACAGTTAATAAGGACTCAGAAGAACTAAAGAACAAACAAACAGTAATAGATAACAAAATAACCGAAATTACAAATACTCTAGATGCTACAAACAGCAGAATAACTGAGGCAGAAGAATGAATAAGTGAGTTGGAAGATAGAATGGGGGAAATAACCTCCACAGAGCAGGAAAAAGAAAAAAGAATAAAAGGAATGGAAGACAGTCTCAGAGACCTTGGTGACAACATTAAGCCCACCAACATTCGAATCATAGGCATCCCAGAAGAAAAACAAAGAAAGGGTCTGAGAAAATATTTGAAGAGGTTATAGTGGAAAACTTCCCCAACATGGGAAAGGAAATAATTCATCAAGTCCAAGAAGTGCAGAGAGTCCCATCTAGAATAAACCCAAGGAGAAATACACTGAGGCACATATTAACCAAACTAATGAAAATTAAACACAAAGAAAACATATTAAAAGCAGCAAGAGAAAAGCAACAAATAACATAGAAGGGAAAACGCAAAAGGATAACAGCTTATGTTTCTGCAGAAACTCTGCAGGCCAGAAGGGAGTGGCAGGATATATTGAAAGTCCTGAGAGAGAAAAACCTACAGGCAAGCATACTCTACCCAGCAAGAATCTCATTCAGATTCCATGGAGAAATCAAAAGCTTTACAGACAAGCAACAGCTAAGAGAATTCAGCACCACCAAACCAGCCTTACAACAATTGCTAAAGGAACTTTTCGAAGCAGGAAATACAAGAGAAGGAACAGATCTACAAAAACAAACCCAAAACAATGAACAAAATGGTAATAGGAACATACATGTCAATCATCACATGAATTGTACATGGATTAAATGCTCCAACCAAAAGACATAAACTGGCTGAATGGATACAAAAACAAGACCCTTACATATGCTGCCTACAAGAAACCCACTTCAGACCAAGGGACATATATAGACTGAAAGTAAAGGGATGGAAAAAGATATTCCATGCAAATGGAAGTCAAAAGAAAGCTGGAGTAGCAATACTCATATCAGACACATTAGACTTTAAAGACTATTACAAGAGACAAGGAAGGACACTACAGAATGATCAAGGGATCCACCCAAGAAGAACATAGAACAACTGTAAATATCTATGCACCCAACATAGGAGCACCTCAATACATAAGGCAAATGCTAACAGCCATAAAAGGGGAAATCGACAGTAACAGAATAATAGGACGAGACTTGAACACCCCACTTACATCAATGGACAGATCATCCAAACAGAAAATAAATAAGGACATGCAACCTTTACATGACACATTAGGCCATCTCGACTTAATGAATATTTATGGGACATTCCATCCCAAAACGACAGAATACACTTTCTTCTCAAGTGCACATGGAAAATTTTCTAGGAGAGATCACATCTTGGGTCACAAATCAAGCCTCAGTAAATTCAAAAAAATTGAAATCGTATCAAGCATTTTCTCTGACCACAATGACATGAGACTACATATCAATTACAGGAAAAAAACTGGAAAAAATACAAACACATGGCGACTAAACAATATGCTATTAAACAACCAAGAAATCACTCAAAAAATCAAAGAGGAAATCAAAAAATACCTAGAAACAAATGACAATGAAAACACAACAACCCAAAATCTATGGGATGCAGCAAAAGCAGTTCTAAGAGGGAAGTTGATAGCAATACAGTCCTAGCTCAAGAAACAAGAAAAATATCAAATAAACAACCTAACCTTAACACCTAAAACAATTACAGAAAGAACAAAAAAACCCCAAAGTGAGCAGAAGGAAAGAAATCAGAAAGATCATATCAGAAATAAATGCAAAAGAAATGAAGGAAACAACATCAAAGATTAATAAAACTAAAAGCTGGTTCTTTGAGAAGATAACAAAATTGATAAACCATTAGCCAGACTCATCAGGAAAAAAAGGGCGAAGATTCAACATAGTTTTAGAAGTTTGAGCCACAGCAATCAGAGAAGACAAAGAAATAAAAGGAATCCAAATTGGAAAAGAAGAAGTCAATTTGTCACTCTTTGCAGATGACATGATATTATATATAGAAAACCCTAAAGATGCTACCAGAAAAGTGCTAGCACTGATAGATGAATTTAGTAAAGTAGCAGGATACAAAATTAATGCACAGAAATCTCTTGCATTCCTATACACTAACAACGAAAGAGCAGAAAGAGAAATGAAGGAAATTCTCCCATTTACCATTGCAACCAAAAGAAGAAAATACCTAGGAGTAAATCTGCCTGAGGAGGCAAAAGATCTGTATGCAGAAAACTATAAGACACTGATAAAAGAAATCAAAGACGACACAAACAGATGGAGGGACATACCATGTTCTTGGATTGGAAGAATCAATATTGTGAAAATGACTATCTTACCCAAAACAATTTACAGATTCAACGCAATCCCGATCAAATTACCAACGGCATTTTTCACAGAACTAGAACAAGAAATCTTACGATTTGTAGGGAAACACAAAAGACCCCGAATAGCCAAAGCAATCTTGAGAAGGAAAGACGGAGTTGGTGGAATTAGGCTTCCTGACTTCAAACTATACTACAAGGCCACCATGATCAAGACAGTATGATACTGGCACAAAAATAGAAAGTGAGATCAATAGAACAGAATAAAGAACTCAGAGGTAAACCCAAGCATATATGGGCAGCTTATCTTTGACAAAGGAGGCACGAATATACAATGGAAAAAAGACAGCCTCTTCAATAAGTGTTGCTGGGAAAATTGGACAGCAACATGTAAAAGAATGAAAGTAGAACACTTCCTAACACCATACACAAAAAGAAACTCCAAATGGATTAAAGACCTACATGGAAGGCCAGACACTATCAAACTCCTCGAGGAAAACATAGGCAGAACGCTCTATGACATCCATCAAAGCAAGATCCTTTCTGACCCACCTCCTAGAATCATGGAAATAAAATCAAGAATAAACAAATGGGACCTCATAAAACTTAAAAGCTTTGGCACAGCGAAGGAAACCATAAAGAAGACTAAAAGGCAACCCTCAGAATGGGAAAAAATTGTTGCCTATGAAACAACGGACAAAGGATTAACCTCCAAAATATACAAGCAGCTCATGCAGCTTAATACCAAAAAAGCAAATAACCCACTCCACAAATGGGCGGAAGACCTAAATAGACATTTCTCCAAAGAAGACAAACAGATGGCCAACAAACACATGAAAGGATGCTCAACATCACTAATCATTAGAGAAATGCAAGTCAAAGCCACAACGAGGTGTCACCTCACACTGATCAGAATGGCCATCATCACAAAATCTGGAAACAACAAATGTTGGAGAGGGTGTGGAGAAAAGGGAACTCTCCTGCACTATTGGTGGGATTGTAAGTTGGTACAACCACTATGGAAAACAATTTGGAGGTTCCTTAAAAAACGACAACTAGAACTACCATATGATCCAGTAATCCCACTACTGAGCATATACCCAAAGAAAACCATAATCCCAAAAGAAACATGTACCATAATGTTTATTGCAGCACTATTTACAATAGCCAGGACATGGAAGCAACCTAAATGCCCATCAACAAATGAATGGATAAAGAAGATGTGGCATATATATACAATGGAATATTCCTCAGCTATAAAAAGGGATGAGATGGAGCTCTATGTAATGAGGTGGGTAGACCTAGAGTCTGTCATACAGAGTGAAGTCAGTCCGAAAGAGAAAGACAAATATTGTATGCTAACTCACATATACGGAATCTAAAAATGGTACTGATGATCTCAGAGACAAGAACAAGGACGCAGGTGCAGAGAATGGACTGGAGAACTCGAGGTTTGGGAGGGGCCGGGGGGTGAAGGGGAAGCTGAGACGAAGCAAGAGAGTAGCACAGACATATATATACTACCAAGTGTAAAGTAGATAGCCAGTGGGAAGCTGTTGTATAACAAAGGGAGTTCAACTCGAGGATGGAAGATGCCTTAGAGGACTGGGACAGGGAGGGTGGGGGGGACTCGAGGGAGGGAGGGAATACGGGGATATGTGTATAAAAACAGATGATTGAACTTGGTGTACCCCCCAAAAAATAATAAATAAATAAATAAAATTTAAAAAAAAAAAGAAAAGATGACTAGCTACAAATGTCAATATAAATTATTAAATAAACAAAGAAAGTGAAGTGACTGATAAGGTGGTCAGGATAGGCTTCGTAAGAGCAGGAAGGATTAAAAAATAGACATGCAAGAACCCACTGAAATAAAGTGGTTGTACAGGTTTGGAGCAACTAGGAACAGACTTTTAAGTAAAGAAAGGCAAGTCTGAGGACTGACTCTACCTGACTTCAAAACTTACTATAAAGCTGCAGTAATCAAGACAGTATGTTATTCATAAAAGAATAAAAAAATAAATCTATGAAACAGAATACAGAGCCTAGAAATACTTACACAAACATAGACAATTAATCTTTGACAAAGGCAGCAAAGGACAGTAGAACAAGGATAGTCTTTTCAACAAATGATGCTGGAATAATTGGACATCCACACGCGAAAAAAAAATGCATCTAGACACAGACTTTACACCTTCCACAAACAGTAACTCAAATGGACCACACTAAAATGCAAAACCACAGAACTCCCAGAAGATAACACAGAAGAAAATCTAGGTGACAAGTATGATGAGGATATTTTAAATACAACACCAAAGTACAATCCAGGAAAGAAATAATTGGTAAACTGGACTTCATGACAATTCAAAACTTCTGCTCTGCAAAAGACAATGTCAAGAGAAGGGAAAGACAAGCCACAGGTTACGAGAAAATATCTGCAAAAGGCAGATCTGATAAAGGACTCTCATTCAACATTTACAAAGAATTCTTAAAATAGCAATAAGAAAATGGAGAATCTAATTTTTAAAAATGGGCAAAAGGTCTTAACAGACACCTCACTAAAGAAGATATACACATGGCAAGGAAGCATATGAAAAGGTGTTCAATATCACATGTCATTAGGGAATTGAGATTTTTTTATAAATTTATTTATTTATTTATTTATTCTTGGCTGCATTGGGTCTTCGTTGCTGCGAGGGCTTTCTCTAGCTGTAGCAAGGGTGGGCTACTCTTTGTTGTGGTGCACGGGCTTCTTATTTCAGTGGCTTCTCTTGTTGCAGAGCACTGGCCCTAGGTGCTTCAGTACTTGTGGCACATGGGCTCAGTAGTTGTGGCTGGCGGGCTCTAGAGTGCAGGCTCAGTGGTTGTGGCACATGGGCTTAGTTGCCCCGTGGCATGTGGGATCTTCCTGGACCAGGGATCAAACCCATGTCCCTTGCATTGGCAGGCAGACTCTTAACCACTGTGCCACCAGGGAAGTCCCAGGAATTGAGAATTAAAACAATGAGATACCACCACACACCTTTTAGGATGGCCAAAATCCAAAACACTGACAACAGCAAATACTGGAGAGGATGCAAAGCAACACAAATTCAAACACTACTAGTGGGAATGCAAAATGATGCAGCCACTTTGGAAGACAGTCTGGCAGTTTCCTACAAAACTAAACATACTCATCTCACACAATCCAGGAATCACTGTTCTTGGCATGTACTCAAATGCTGACATCTATGTCCACATGAAAACCTGAACACGGAAACTTACGGGAACTTTATTTATAACTGCCAAAACTTGGACGCATTCAAGATGTCCTTTAGAAAGTGAATGGATAAATACAGTGTGGTATAAACAGACAATGGAATATTATTCAGTGCTAAAAATGAGTTACCAATTCATGAAAAGACATGGAAGAAACTTAAACACATACTACTAAGTGAAAGAAGCCAGTCTGAAAGGGCTGCCTACACACTGGATGATCCCTCCCAACTATCTGAATTCTGGAAAAGGCAAAACCATGGAGACATAAAAAAATCAGTCGTTGACAGTATTGCAGGGAGGCAGAACACAGAGGGATTTTAGGGTAGTGAAAACACCCTGTATGATACTACAATGGTGGATACATATCATTATATATTCATCTAAACACACAGAATGTGTAATACCAGGAATAACCCCTCATGTGAACTATGAACTCTGGAGGATAAAGATGTGTCCATGTACCTAAATAGACATTTCTCCAAAGGAGATATTCGGATGGCCAACAGGCACATGAAAAGATGCTCAATATCACTAATTATTAGAGAAATGCAAATCAAAAATACAATGAGGTAGCACCTCACAACAGTCAGGATGGCCATCATTAAAAAGTCGACAGGGCTTCCCTGGTGGCGCAGTGGTTAAGAACCCACCTGCCAATGCAGGGGACACGGGTTCAATCCCTGGTCCGGGAAGATCCTACATGCCGCAGAGCATCTGAGCCCGTGCGCCCCAACTACTGAGTCCGCACCCTGCAACTACTGAAGCCTGCCAGCCTAGAGCCTGAGCTCCGCAGCAAGAGAAGCCACTGCACTGAGAAGCCTGCGCACCATAACGAAGAGCAGCCCCTGCTCATCACAACTAGAGAAAGCCCGGGCCCAGCAACAAAGACCCAATGCAGCCAATAAATAAATAAATAAATAAATAAATAAATAAATAAATAAATAAATAAATTTTAAAAACGGTGATCTTCAAGGTTTAAAAAAAAGGAGAAAAAGGCTACAAATAAGAAATGCTGGAGAGGGCCTGGAGAAAAGGGAACCCTCCTACACTGGAGGTAGGAATGTAAATTGGTGCAGCTATTTTAGAAAACAGTATGCAGGTTTCTTAAAAAAACTCAAAATAGAGTTGCCATGTGACCCAGCAATCCCAGTCTGGGGCCTCTATCCAGAAAAAACTGCAATTTGAAAAGATACACGCACCCCAATGTTCACAGCAGCACTATCTACAGTAGCCAAGACATGCGAGCAACCTAATGTCCATCTACAGAGGAGCACATAAAGATCTGCTACATGTATACAATAGAATACTTACGGGGCCATGATAAAGAATGAAATAATGCCATTGGAAGCAACATGGATGGACCTGGAGATTATCATACTAAGGGAAATAAGTCAGGAAGAGGAAGATAAACACCATATGATGTTACTTACGTGTGGCATCTAAAATAGGATACAAATGAACCTATTTACAAAACAGAGACAGACTCATAGACATAGAAAACAAATTTGTGGTTAGCAAAGGGGAAAGTGGGTGGGGAAGAGATAAATTAGGAGTTTGGGATTAGCAGATACAAACTACTATATATGAAATAGATAAACAACAAGGTCTTACTGTATAACACAGGGAACCATATTCAATCTCCTGTAATAGAGTGGAAGGCAAGGGGTAGGGAAATCAAAGGAGGAAATCTAAAGGCCTCAAGGAATGTTGTAAAAGTATAAAGGAAGTCATAATCCTACACTTGTTCATTGATCCTGAGTTCATAATGATATAATGTTAATTAATATTTTATTTACATATTAATGAAGGGGGCGGAGTCAAGATGACAGCCTGGGAAGACGCAGAGATCACATCTCCCCACAAATAGATCAGTTGGCAGATGCCAGCGGGGGACCTGAGACCCAAGCAGACTGCGGGAACCCCGCAGCAACCAGGTAGGACCTGGGGCAAGTCAGGGGGGCGGGGAAGGGGAAGCCACACTGGACCAGCGCCCCTGGGGGGTGGCTGGGGGAGGTCTGGAGGGACCGTTGAGGGCTGGGGAGATCAGGAAACTGCAACTGGGTTTCTCCCACCCAGGAGGCCAGGAGGCCTGCTGAGCTCCCCAGCTGGAGGGCCTGCTGGGCCCCCCAGCAGGGTCATCCACCCTCCAAGGCCCCCGCTGGGCTGCCTGGGTCCTGGGGGTGTGTGAAGAAGGGAGGAGGAGTGAGGAGGTGGAGAGGTGGACAGGTGGGGTGGGGGCCTTGAGATTGGGGGATGGGGAGGCGAGAGGGCACTTTGCCTGCCCTCTTGGCCAGGGAGGCTGACTGGGCTCCCAGGCTTGGTCCTTTACTCTCCAGGCCCCCCTCCGGCATGAGGATCCTGGGGGTGTGGGGGGGTGGCGAGGCAGACAGTGGGGGTGGGAAGGGATCTCTCCAGGTCAGAAGAATAGGGGAGGCACCGCTGGGTATTTCTTCTGGGCGGGTCCTCCACCTTCCAAGGCTCCTCCAGGCCGTTGATCCTAGAAGTACAGGAGGGAAGCGGTGGGGGGAAAAGAAGAGCGACAGAAGAGGGGGGGATGCTCTGGGATCAGAGGATCAGGGGAGGAGTGGAAGGCATTTCCGCTGCCCACTGGCCCAAGAAGCCTGCTGGGCTCCTGAGTCTGGTCCCTCGGTCTCTCTGGCTGAGTGGGTCGTACAAGCCTGGGAGGGAGGTAGGAGAGGAGAAGAGGAAGAGAGGCAGACAGCAGTGGGGGGGGGGGGGACCTTGCAGGACCAGAGGATCAGGGGTAGACACTGCGGGAAATCTCCCTACCCACTTGGCACCGGGAGGCCTGTTGTGCCCCCAGGCCTGGTCTTCAGTCCTCCAGGGGCCCCTCTTGGTCTCACTGGTCCTAGGGGTGTAGAAGGAAAGCAGGGAAGAAGAGCAGAAGCAGGCAGGGGAGGGGGCCTTCTGCGATTGGAGGATCAAGGGAGGCGGAGAAGGTATTTCCCCTGCCTACTAGCTCTGGGAAGCCTGCTAGGCTCACAGACCTGGGCTTTCACACTCCAGGCCCCCTCCAGCTGCTTGGGACCTAGGAGAGTGGGGGGTGGGGGAGAGGAAGAGAGGCAGACAGGAACCTTAGGAGACTGGGAGATCTGGGGAAGTGCCGCAGGCGTTACCCTAGCCCAGTTGGCCCTGAGAAACCTGTTGGGCATCAGAGTCTGGTCTCCTGCCTTTCAGTGCCCCCTGCAGCTGTGAGGGTCCTGGGGGAATAGAAGAGAGGGGGTGAGGAAGAAGAGAACCCAAGGGGGAGTGACCCTCCAAGATTGGAGAACTAGGGGAGGGTGCCTAGCATTTCTCCCACCAACTCGGGCCCAGGGAGCTCACTGGGTACCTTGACCTGGTCCTTTGCCCGCAGGACCAGAGGCATTCCTGGGCCCCTCTGCCTCATTGGGCCTAAGCCCGATTCCCCACCACCCCCAAGGCCTTTTCGCAGTGTAGGCCCTGCCCACTGCTGAACTCCCCCCACCCGCCGCGCCATCCCTTGTCTAAGACCCACCCCCACAGCCAAGGCCTTTTCTGGCTTTTTGTTTTCTTTTTTTTTCTTTCCACCTCCTTACTTAGGCGATTGCAGTTGTTTTACCTTCCAGCTGTTGCTCCATTGTTTTTTAAATTTTTTCTAACACATCTGTTAGTTTCCTATTACCGTATTTTTTATCTTGCTATTGCTCTGCTCTTCTCCTACCTTTTTTTTAAATTGTTTTCATTTTCCTGCTCCACATGGCTTGTGGGATCTTGATTCACAAGCCCAGGGTCATGTCTGAGCTCCTGAGGTGGGAGCTCTGAGTCCAAAACATTGGACTAGCAGGGAAACCCAGTTCGCAGGGAATATTCATCTGAGTGAGGTCTCCCAGAGGTTCTCAACTGAACACGAAGACCCAGCTATACTCAACAGCCTACAAACTCCAGTGCTTGAAACCTCAGACCAAACACCCAGTGGGAGAGGAACACAATCCCACCCATCCAAAGTGGGGGGAAAATGAGATGACAAAAAAATATGTCACAGATGAAGGAACAAGGTGAAAATACACAAGACCAAATAAATGAAGAGGAAATAGGAAAATTGAATGAAAAAGCATTCAGAGTAATGATAGTAAAGATGATCCAAAATCTCGATATCAAAATAGAGAAAATACAAGAAACAGTTAATAAGGACTCAGAAGAACTAAAGAACAAACAAACAGTAATAGATAACAAAATAACCGAAATTACAAATACTCTAGATGCTACAAACAGCAGAATAACTGAGGCAGAAGAATGAATAAGTGAGTTGGAAGATAGAATGGGGGAAATAACCTCCACAGAGCAGGAAAAAGAAAAAAGAATAAAAGGAATGGAAGACAGTCTCAGAGACCTTGGTGACAACATTAAGCCCACCAACATTCGAATCATAGGCATCCCAGAAGAAAAACAAAGAAAGGGTCTGAGAAAATATTTGAAGAGGTTATAGTGGAAAACTTCCCCAACATGGGAAAGGAAATAATTCATCAAGTCCAAGAAGTGCAGAGAGTCCCATCTAGAATAAACCCAAGGAGAAATACACTGAGGCACATATTAACCAAACTAATGAAAATTAAACACAAAGAAAACATATTAAAAGCAGCAAGAGAAAAGCAACAAATAACATAGAAGGGAAAACGCAAAAGGATAACAGCTTATGTTTCTGCAGAAACTCTGCAGGCCAGAAGGGAGTGGCAGGATATATTGAAAGTCCTGAGAGAGAAAAACCTACAGGCAAGCATACTCTACCCAGCAAGAATCTCATTCAGATTCCATGGAGAAATCAAAAGCTTTACAGACAAGCAACAGCTAAGAGAATTCAGCACCACCAAACCAGCCTTACAACAATTGCTAAAGGAACTTTTCGAAGCAGGAAATACAAGAGAAGGAACAGATC
Organism: Hippopotamus amphibius kiboko; assembly: GCF_030028045.1. Taxonomy (NCBI): domain Eukaryota; kingdom Metazoa; phylum Chordata; class Mammalia; order Artiodactyla; family Hippopotamidae; genus Hippopotamus; species Hippopotamus amphibius. Next base: position 4,692 of record NW_026648586.1, on the reverse strand, counting down.
TACAAAAACAAACCCAAAACAATGAACAAAATGGTAATAGGAACATACATGTCAATCATCACATGAATTGTACATGGATTAAATGCTCCAACCAAAAGACATAAACTGGCTGAATGGATACAAAAACAAGACCCTTACATATACTGCCTACAAGAAACCCACTTCAGACCAAGGGACATATATAGACTGAAAGTAAAGGGATGGAAAAAGATATTCCATGCAAATGGAAGTCAAAAGAAAGCTGGAGTAGCAATACTCATATCAGACACATTAGACTTTAAAGACTATTACAAGAGACAAGGAAGGACACTACAGAATGATCAAGGGATCCACCCAAGAAGAACATAGAACAACTGTAAATATCTATGCACCCAACATAGGAGCACCTCAATACATAAGGCAAATGCTAACAGCCATAAAAGGGGAAATCGACAGTAACAGAATAATAGGACGAGACTTGAACACCCCACTTACATCAATGGACAGATCATCCAAACAGAAAATAAATAAGGACATGCAACCTTTACATGACACATTAGGCCATCTCGACTTAGTGAATATTTATGGGACATTACATCCCAAAACGACAGAATACACTTTCTTCTCAAGTGCACATGGAAAATTTTCTAGGAGAGATCACATCTTGGGTCACAAATCAAGCCTCAGTAAATTCCAAAAAATTGAAATCGTATCAAGCATTTTCTCTGACCACAATGACATGAGACTACATATCAATTACTGGAAACAAACTGGAAAAAATACAAACACATGGCGACTAAACAATATGCTATTAAACAACCAAGAAATCACTCAAAAAATCAAAGAGGAAATCAAAAAATACCTAGAAACAAATGACAATGAAAACACAACAACCCAAAATCTATGGGATGCAGCAAAAGCAGTTCTAAGAGGGAAGTTGATAGCAATACAGTCCTAGCTCAAGAAACAAGAAAAATATCAAATAAACAACCTAACCTTAACACCTAAAACAATTACAGAAAGAACAAAAAAACCCCAAAGTGAGCAGAAGGAAAGAAATCAGAAAGATCATATCAGAAATAAATGCAAAAGAAATGAAGGAAACAACATCAAAGATTAATAAAACTAAAAGCTGGTTCTTTGAGAAGATAACAAAATTGATAAACCATTAGCCAGACTCATCAGGAAAAAAAGGGCGAAGATTCAACATAGTTTAGAAGTTTGAGCCACAGCAATCAGAGAAGACAAAGAAATAAAAGGAATCCAAATTGGAAAAGAAGAAGTCAATTTGTCACTCTTTGCAGATGACATGATATTATATATAGAAAACCCTAAAGATGCTACCAGAAAAGTGCTAGCACTGATAGATGAATTTAGTAAAGTAGCAGGATACAAAATTAATGCACAGAAATCTCTTGCATTCCTATACACTAACAACGAAAGAGCAGAAACAGAAATTAAGGAAATTCTCCCATTTACCATTGCAACCAAAAGAAGAAAATACCTAGGAGTAAATCTGCCTGAGGAGGCAAAAGATCTGTATGCAGAAAACTATAAGACACTGATAAAAGAAATCAAAGACGACACAAACAGATGGAGGGACATACCATGTTCTTGGATTGGAAGAATCAATATTGTGAAAATGACTATCTTACCCAAAACAATTTACAGATTCAACGCAATCCCGATCAAATTACCAACGGCATTTTTCACAGAACTAGAACAAGAAATCTTACGATTTGTAGGGAAACACAAAAGACCCCGAATAGCCAAAGCAATCTTGAGAAGGAAAGACGGAGTTGGTGGAATTAGGCTTCCTGACTTCAAACTATACTACAAGGCCACCATGATCAAGACAGTATGATACTGGCACAAAAATAGAAAGTGAGATCAATAGAACAGAATAAAGAACTCAGAGGTAAACCCAAGCATATATGGGCAGCTTATCTTTGACAAAGGAGGCACGAATATACAATGGAAAAAAGACAGCCTCTTCAATAAGTGGTGCTGGGAAAATTGGACAGCAACATGTAAAAGAATGAAAGTAGAACACTTCCTAACACCATACACAAAAAGAAACTCCAAATGGATTAAAGACCTACATGGAAGGCCAGACACTATCAAACTCCTCGAGGAAAACATAGGCAGAACGCTCTATGACATCCATCAAAGCAAGATCCTTTCTGACCCACCTCCTAGAATCGTGGAAATAAAATCAAGAATAAACAAATGGCACCTCATAAAACTTAAAAGCTTTGGCACAGCGAAGGAAACCATAAAGAAGACTAAAAGGCAACCCTCAGAATGGGAAAAAATAGTTGCCTATGAAACAACGGACAAAGGATTAACCTCCAAAATATACAAGCAGCTCATGCAGCTTCATACCAAAAAAGCAAATAACCCAATCCACAAATGGGCGGAAGACCTAAATAGACATTTCTCCAAAGAAGACAAACAGATGGCCAACAAACACATGAAAGGATGCTCAACATCACTAATCATTAGAGAAATGCAAGTCAAAGCCACAACGAGGTGTCACCTCACACCGATCAGAATGGCCATCATCACAAAATCTGGAAACAACAAATGTTGGAGAGGGTGTGGAGAAAAGGGAACTCTCCTGCACTATTGGTGGGATTGTAAGTTGGTACAACCACTATGGAAAACAATTTGGAGGTTCCTTAAAAAACTACAACTAGAACTACCATATGATCCAGTAATCCCACTACTGAGCATATACCCAAAGAAAACCATAATCCCAAAAGAAACATGTACCATAATGTTTATTGCAGCACTATTTACAATAGCCAGGACATGGAAGCAACCTAAATGCCCATCAACAAATGAATGGATAAAGAAGATGTGGCATATATATACAATGGAATATTACTCAGCTATAAAAAGGGATGAGATGGAGCTCTATGTAATGAGGTGGGTAGACCTAGAGTCTGTCATACAGAGTGAAGTCAGTCCGAAAGAGAAAGACAAATATTGTATGCTAACTCACATATACGGAATCTAAAAATGGTACTGATGATCTCAGAGACAAGAACAAGGACGCAGGTGCAGAGAATGGACTGGAGAACTCGAGGTTTGGGAGGGGCCGGGGGGTGAAGGGGAAGCTGAGACGAAGCAAGAGAGTAGCACAGACATATATATACTACCAAGTGTAAAGTAGATAGCCAGTGGGAAGCTGTTTGTATAACAAAGGGAGTTCAACTCGAGGATGGAAGATGCCTTAGAGGACTGGGACAGGGAGGGTGGGGGGGGACTCGAGGGAGGGAGGGAATACGGGGATATGTGTATAAAAACATATGATTGAACTTGGTGTACCCCCCAAAAAAATAATAAATAAATAAATAAAATTAAAAAAAAAAAAGAAAAGATGACTAGCTACAAATGTCAATATAAATTATTAAATAAACAAAGAAAGTGAAGTGACTGATAAGGTGGTCAGGATAGGCTTCGTAAGAGCAGGAAGGATTAAAAAATAGACATGCAAGAACCCACTGAAATAAAGTGGTTGTACAGGTTTGGAGCAACTAGGAACAGACTTTTAAGTAAAGAAAAGCAAGTCTGAGGACTGACTCCACCTGACTTCAAAACTTACTATAAAGCTGCAGTAATCAAGACAGTATGTTATTCATAAAAGAATAAAAAAATAAATCTACGAAACAGAATACAGAGCCTAGAAATACTTACACAAACATAGACAATTAATCTTTGACAAAGGCAGCAAAGGACAGTAGAACAAGGATAGTCTTTTCAACAAATGATGCTGGAATAATTGGACATCCACACGCGAAAAAAAAATGCATCTAGACACAGACTTTACACCTTTCACAAACAGTAACTCAAATGGACCACACTAAAATGCAAAACCACAGAACTCCCAGAAGATAACACAGAAGAAAATCTAGGTGACAAGTATGATGAGGATATTTTAAATACAACACCAAAGTACAATCCAGGAAAGAAATAATTGGTAAACTGGACTTCATGACAATTCAAAACTTCTGCTCTGCAAAAGACAATGTCAAGAGAAGGGAAAGACAAGCCACAGGTTACGAGAAAATATCTGCAAAAGGCAGATCTGATAAAGGACTCTCATTCAACATTTACAAAGAATTCTTAAAACAGCAATAAGAAAATGGAGAATCTAATTTTTAAAAATGGCAAAAGGTCTTAACAGACACCTCACTAAAGAAGATATACACATGGCAAGGAAGCATATGAAAAGGTGTTCAATATCACATGTCATTAGGGAATTGAGATTTTTTTATAAATTTATTTATTTATTTATTTATTCTTGGCTGCATTGGGTCTTCGTTGCTGCGAGGGCTTTCTCTAGCTGTAGCAAGGGTGGGCTACTCTTTGTTGCGGTGCACGGGCTTCTTATTTCAGTGGCTTCTCTTGTTGCAGAGCACTGGCCCTAGGTGCTTCAGTACTTGCGGCACATGGCTCAGTAGTTGTGGCTGGCGGGCTCTAGAGTGCAGGCTCAGTGGTTGTGGCACATGGGCTTAGTTGCCCCGTGGCATGTGGGATCTTCCTGGACCAGGGATCAAACCCATGTCCCTTGCATTGGCAGGCAGACTCTTAACCACTGTGCCACCAGGGAAGTCCCAGGAATTGAGAATTAAAACAATGAGATACCACCACACACCTTTTAGGATGGCCAAAATCCAAAACACTGACAACAGCAAATACTGGAGA
>NW_026648585.1:17500-32400 GCF_030028045.1 Hippopotamus amphibius kiboko | reverse complement strand
TCATGCTGGAGGACTCAGAGATATCACCTGGCGCCTGACAGAATGGCTCCCCGACAACAGATGACACTACGGAAAACAGCACAGAAGTCCCTGAAAGCACTGCACCAACAACTACCACGTGACCCAGCAACTCCACTACGTGCCCACCGAGGGGGTGAGGGTGACACATACATACACGTGTATGTGTATCCACACCTATCCCTATGTAGCCATAGTTAGGGACATACCGATAGCGCTCTCTGTGTGCATACGTCTCTACCTAGTCACACACAGGCGCGCGCGCGTTTATGACTCAACCCTACCAGGGAATGAGGTCTTGCCATCCGCGGAAACATGGAGAGACCCAGAGGGTATTGCGCTACACAAGATACCTCAGGTCGCGAGACTATCATGTCTGTGAAGAACGTACACAGCAATACACACACATGAACACAAAGAAGGAACCGCAAACAGGTTCCTCGACACCTAAAAGGAACAAATGGGGGGTGGCCAGAGGAGGGAGGGAGGGGGGAAGAGGGAGACGAGTGCAATAGGTGAGGGAGAGGAAGCGGTGCCCACTTCTAGTTATGAAATAAACAACTCACTCGCAGGATGTCATGTACAGCAGGCGGAATAGAGTCCATCCTACTGTCATGACATCGAATGGTGACAGACAGTAACGAGACTTATCACGGAGATCCCTGGGCCATGTGTAAACATAGCCACTCGCTAGGGTATACACCTGAAAACCAATATACTCTTGTCAGTCTGTTAGACTTCCATTTTAAAAGGGCGGGGGGAGGAGGGAGGGAGGGGGGAGGGGGGCAGAGAAAGGAGCAAGAGGAAGAGGAGGGTGGTGGGGGAGGAGGAGGAGGGGGGGGAGGAGGAGGAGGAGGAGGAGGAGGAGGAGGAGGAGGAGGAGGAGGAGGAGGAAAAAGATGGCTTGCCTTGAAGAAATCAACAAAAGGAAAGAGCGAGAGAGACAGAGACAGAGGCAGAGAGAGACGCGAAATCAAGAGTGGACACTCAGGTGACTGCAAGAGTTAAGGGAGATTAAGACAAGAAACAAACTCCCAACAGTAGTTTGGTAAGTCCAAAATCAAGATTTGGATATCATGCTGGCATCAAGCACCAACCCTTCTAAATGGACACAAAGACACACAGGCCTCCCTCACTTGGGGCGGGGGGGTCGTCAGGACCAGGAAATGACCATGCAAGCGGAAGCTGGAAAAGGCAACCTTGTTCATCCACGGCGGAAACATACCATGGTCCCACAGCATTCAAAACATTGTATCAAAACATGTACAAACGGCTCTTCCTCACTCCCAATGAAAACTGCAGAGAACGTCCAAAACAGCCAACGTGTGATTTGCTTAGCAGATTGTCATGGAGAGCCTCGACCAGAAAGCATCGCTTTCGGTTTGTAACATCATAGGAACAGCAGTCTCAACAGCGCTTGCCTTCTTGGCGCAGTATCATTTCTACGCCTGGATACACAGTCCTACTTTGGGGTGGGGGGGTGGGGGTGAGGGAGCCCTGCCAGCAGTTCCTATTTTTCAAAGCAGACCTCTTCCCCCTCCCCCCAACCACCACCACCATTTTTCTTATTTTTTTTCTCTTTCCTCTGGTCTCAGGTTCTGCCCAATCCAGTCCACTGGCCTCCATCCCAGGCCACTGTGGGCTGTGTGTACAGATTTGCAAGATGAAGACAGTTCTCCCCAGAGAACCGGGCAGCCGCCCGGCTGAGATCTAAAAACCGATCTGCTCATGCAGTTCCACTTTTTCTTTTTCTCTTTTAAATGGGCTTCTTTCTGTCAAGGAGAAGATTTCCAAATCAAAAGGAGACCGAAAGATTTCTAGGTTCCACAGCTTCAGGATTCCATGGATCGGGGGTGTCAAAAAGTCTGCGCAGGGCCTTCAGTAAAGGCCGTCTTTCTCAGCGCACACAAGTCAACCCGAGACCAAGGCAACCTGAGGGCAAAACCCCTCGCTTGATTTCATTTCTCCCATTAGGCCCCGAACATCAGAGCGCGTGTGACAGAGAGAGAGAGACAGAGAGAGACAGAGACAGAGACAGAGACAGAGACAGAGACAGAGACAGAGAGACAGAGAGAGAGAGAGAGAGAGAGAGAGAGAGAGAGAGAGAGAGAAACCCCACAAAAGAGAAACAAACGAAAACCCCAGCAAAGGTTCCATACATTGTTCGCCAGGATTGGAAGTGATGACGTCGTTGCGGGGGAGGGGGAGAATTATGCGGAGGGCACTTGCAAACCTCGCGGTTGCAGCCAGCAGGTGCTGACAGATACGTTTTTGAAACCGGCTGGCGGCGCCCTTGAGCTTCCTACGGTTCTGACCATACCCGTTCTCAGGGAGGTGGCTGTGGAGCCCAGGATAGGCCACGCCAAAATGCACCTCCGTGGCACAGTGATCATTTGGCGTGACGGTGACCTCAAGCAGGCGGCCAACACAAGAGGGACCCTCGGGCTCTTCTTTGTGTCTCCCTGAAAGCGAGACATCCATCTCTCTCTCGGGTGAAAGGCGCACTCCCTGCATCTGCACCTGGAGTTAGGAGGACGCTCCGATCCCCAAAGTAGGGAATTCATTGGGGCCGAGAAGCCTAGGGAGACAGACACTGTGACTTCTTTCAGGGACCCCCCCCAAGCCCAAACTCTGTTTAGATTCTTCCTTCCCTCAGGGCGCACCCGAAAGCTAAGTCTCTCGGTCTGATCCCTGTCTCACACATGTACTGTCCCTTGGTCTACACAGTCGAAAAGCTGCCCGCCTCAGCCACTTCTCACGGCTAGAAGGTAAAACAACAACAACAACAACAAACGAACACGTGTTCCCGCTCCCGCTTCCTCTATCCGCCTTGAGTCCATGTTAGGATGAGTCCAGCCACGAGGACTCAAGAGGGGCAGAGGGGGAGATTTCCCCCTCCCCCAAACAGGAAGGGGTCTGGAACTCTCTTCCCAGTGGCCACCCAGCTCAACTCTGGGTGCCTGAACCCTAGTTTGCCTCCTTTCGAGTTTTAAATGCTCTTCCCTGGGTTAGAATCACAAGGAGAGATGCTCACGCATGTATGTCTTCCAAGTTTTACGTGACATGGGGCAGCCCTCCTAAGAAAGCAAAGAAAGACTCAGAGAAGTGGCAACACCTACAATCTCTTCGGTTCTGCTGAGGAGAGGGAGGAAATCTGGGAAAGTAACTATACTATGGCCCGGGCTGGCGGGCGCCGGGGTGGGGGGGGTGTTAAGGGAGCTAAAGGAGGATGAGATTTCTTAGAAACTCATTCTTAGGCACAGAAACATTGGATGGATGCGGGACCCCACCTCTTCTTTTCCCTTGTGTTGGGAAGATCATTTGGCTCCTGCCAGCTGGGGTTTCATGCCCCCACGAATCATCAGGTGAGTGCTCCGGAGAAAAGAGCGAGAGCACAGGTCAGGAGAACATGGAGAAGATGGCTGCCGGATGCCCGGGGCCACACGGATGTCTTCGGGGGCACAGGCACGTCCACGATCTGTGGACCATGTCTACGGCAGATTGGGTGTGTAGGTCATTTTGAACAGGCTCCCATCCACCTGCCCTCATTGGGGTCCTGTCTCCAGCTCCCCTGAGCGGTGCCGTCACGGCCAGGTGAAGACAGGGCTCCTCCAGGGGCGGGCCCGTGCCAGAGAAAGGGAGACGGCAGTGAAGTCATCGAGCTTCGGGTACTTCTACCAGAGTGACTCTCCTTCATCAAGTCCCCGGCAGGTGGAGGGACACGTCTTTCTGACACGGTGGGGCCAGGGGAGGCTTAGAAAAAGGCTTCTGACAACCGCACCATCAAGTATGAGCTCTCCGTTTCCTTGACGGAAGAGTCCCCCACTCTCCCAAGTGGTAGAGCTAGGAACGGGCCCCTCGGGTCCCATCTTACACGTGAGAATGACATGCTGACTTTACCCCTCTTCAAGGCGGAGTTTGTAAAAGGTCAGCCCTGGAGGAAGGACCCAGCTTGTCAGTCCTCTCATGCTATCATCCAAGCCGAGGAGAGCCGTGCCAGGCCTCCACGGAAGGAATACGGCGGTCGGCTGCCTTTGGAGAAGATGGCTCTGTGAGCAGCAGCGTGGAAACCAACCGAGAAGCAGGGGCCACTCTAGAGGCCAGCAGGGTCCTTAGGGGCCCAGCCAGGCCAGGCCAGGCCAGGATGGAGAGAGGGGATGGAGCCGGACCTTTGAGGCCCTAGCCTCCACAGCACCTGGGATTCTGCTGGGATTCTTGAGAAACTCGCTCCACATTCTAGAAGGGCCTGCGTGTCACAAAGATACGAAGCCATACTTTCCTTAAAGAGCACCTGCCCTCAGGAAGTGGCACTCAGCACGCTCGCTGGTGATGGGCCAGACACACCCATAGACACTCAGGTTCCAGGGAAAAGCTTTGCTCAGCTCTTTCTCCCCTTGCGTCCTCAAAACACAAAGCCATCGCTTCCGGATACCAGGGAAGCTCTCAGGTAGGTTTGTGCTGGGGCGGGCGCCAACTAGAACTGTGAAGAGGGGAGATCGGAGCCGCAGAAGCTCTGGGGCCCCGAGGAAAGACGCCGCCGCCGATCCACCTCTCGCACCTTCCTCTCAGCGGGAGGGCCAGGGACTCTCCCCCCGCACAGGATCCTGGCCACACACGAGGGAGGGCCCACACCCACTGTCCTGCTCCTCTTTGCCTGGGGTGGGTTCAGAGACACTGGACTCGGCTCATCCCTCTCCACAGCGGCGCGTCCCTCTCCACAGCCGTGCACGGCAGGCAGCAGAGCAGAAGAACAAGAGCTGGCATCGTCCACCGTTCCCAGAGCTGCTCCATTCCCGTCCACGCGCATCCGGATGGGGCGCACAGACAGGGCGCCCGTCCTGAGGTCACCGTGTCGCTCCAGGTGCGGACTCCCGAGATGGTGACATCTCGGTCGAGGAGACCGTCCCCTGTGAGACCACAGGCTTGGCAGTATTGCCGAGAGCATGCTTCGTGGGCCATCTGCAATTCCATGTCACCGGAAACATACCGTGTCAAACTTGTGCTCGGCCTCCAAGTCAAAGGGCTGCCTGAGGACTTTGACCGACAATTCCAGTTGCTCCTGGCCTAAGAGACACAACTTCTCCCAAGAAAACAAACCGTAACACAATGTAAAGTCTGACCTACCTCCAGACGCGTGTTTGACGTGGCACGGCCATGTCCGGAGGCTCATGTGACTTCCATGCGGGGGCAGCCTGGGAACCGCCTTTCTGAGTCTCCCCCTCCCCGTGCGACCCCAGGGTAGGGCTGGTGCGAAGAGAACGCTGGATGGGATGTAGGCATTGGAAGTGAAGCCACAGCCAAGGCTCTCTGCAGGCTGTCGCCATCCCACACGGTGACAGGTGGGCACAGAGGTGCAGGGTGGAAGGCTGTCCATCCACACATACACACACACACACACACACACCCACCCACCCCCGCCGCCCTGCGTCTGGCTAGTGTTCCCAGCTGGTGCCCCCTGGACGACAGTGGCCCAGGCCACTCCTGGCTGCCTGGCCGCAGATCCACCGAGGGACAGCTGTGCCTTCCCCCGAGTCTCTCCATGTCTCCCCTGTGGCCCCGCACATCGGTGGCTACCTTTCCCTGTGGGCGCTGACAGCTCCATCGGCACTGCCACCTCCGCCACTGCCACCGGGCACTCAGAGGACTGAGAGCCACAGCCTTCCCTCCCCTCCCCTCCTCCGCAGCCCAGCCCAGCCCTGCCCTGCCCAGCTGCTCCCAGGCCTCTGGAAGGTCCAGTTCCTAGAACGAGGTCTTCATTCCTGTGACTCCCACGGTGTCTCTGCTTCCATGACACAGACCGGCTATGTTGTCCCGACAGTAGGACACACACAGAAACCCTGTGTGAAAATCATGAGGCTGACAGCATCATTCGTCATCTGAGACAGAAAATCAATACAGATATCGTATTAAATACACATAATTATACGTAGGGGTGTGTGTGTGTGTGTGTGTGTGTGTGTGTGTGTGTGTGTGTGTGTCTGTCTGTCTGTCTGTCTGTCTGTCTGTCTGTCTGTATCTCACTGCAGTATTCACACAAGCATTGCCAGCCAAGCAGAACCTCAGGTCTCTGTGATAATTGTCCCTGGGGATGTTCTGCCGACTGTCACGCAGAGACCGTCGTTGTACGGAGACACAGGTAAAGACGTGTGTTTGTCAAGACAGGAGAACACAGAAAACACATCCTGTTTCACAGGGATGAACTAGTGTCATGATGCCAACCTGGGGACACGGGCGCCCGTTCATGCTCCTGGCCAGGCCCTGCAAGCATTAGGGGACCATCGCTTCTGTCCTTGTATGGGCCGCTCACTGCACCGAGTTCTTAGTCACCTCACGTAGCCCTCACCGCAAATCCACACCTTGAACGTGGTCCTCCTTCCTCATCGCCACCGCCACCACGTTCCTCCTGGTCTCTTTAAACGCGCACGCGTCCCTGGTGGGTGGGGTAAGGAGCCAGCTCCCCCCACCCCACCCCACTCCGGTGCCTGCCTGCCTGCCTGCCTGCCTGCCTGCCTGCCTGCCTGCGTGCGTGCGTAGAGTAGAAGCAGGGAATGTTCTGTCGTTCCCCCTTCCCAACCCGCGAACGAAGGAAACCTTCGTGTATCTTTCTATACTTTATGTGCTGTCGCCTACATGTGTTCCCCCATTTTTCTTTATCCACAAGAGCTCCCTGCAGTCCCCACTCTCTGTATGAACGGCATTCACACACGTCCAAAGTGAATTTATTTCAGCTTCTATCGGGTGGCATATCCAGATAGATCCTTTAGGTCAGGAAGCACAGAAACACAGCCAAGTCGAGTGAGTGCTGAACCAGAGTCATTTAGGAATCCTATGAGGTGACCAGTGTGGAAGGAGCATGTGTTCCAAGGCACTTCTTTTGATGTCTTAGGTTTACCTAGCCAGCAATGCAGATCCCATGAAAGTGGGCAGAGATCTTTTCTCCATAGGCTCTCCTGTTACGGAACGCAAGTGTGTTCCCGTGCCCACGGACGACACACAGTGAGGCCAAACAAGGGGACACGTCAGAGTTTGGGGCAGGGGAAGGTTTCTAGCATGGCCGAGCAAGGGGAGGGTGGGAATCTTTCTTTTCCAGAAAAGTTAGAACTTCTCTCAAGTTGCATGGGCCCAGAAAATGCTTTCTCCTCTTCGATCATCAGTCAAGGAAAGGTAGCACCTGGTTTTTCACGAGGAGATTTTCTTCCTAATTCCAGTTATCTTATAAAATAAAGAAGAAAAATTATGTTAATGTTTCACATAAGCGTCCAGGACTATTTCACTTCCATGATTTGAAGAAATGTTATTTTCTCTCCAACTGACACTGTCCTTGAAGGACCAAGCTAAACTTCTAAGGAGCCAAATTCCAAATAATTTTGAGACTAGGAAATACAAAGTGTAGTGTCATAGATTGATTGATGGATCCATTGATTTCATCAGACAGCAGTCATCACTTCTAAGATTATTCGAACACCACTAACGTTTGGGTAACAAAGTTGAGATGTCTGCGCTCGAGCACGTGCGCGCGCGTGTGTGTGTGTGTGTGTGTGTGTGTGTGTGTGTGTGTGTGACTCATAAGGGGATGTTTTCCATAGCTGTGCACTATGGCACTGCAGGATCTCTGGTTGCTGAGTACCCAGAGGTGGAAGCCCCGATACAGAGCTTGGACTGTGAAGTTATGCATGGGTTCTCAATGGTGTGTGTGGGGTCGGCCCCCCTAATCCCCCATGTTGGTTGTTCAACGGTCAACTCTAATATATAGATCAGAGAGGATATCATCCATGTGCTTCATATGAATAACTTTCCCAAATAATCTTTATCTTTTTCAAAGGAAGACATCCTGTAATCCATTTCATAAGATGCTATTGGGAACCTACTCCCCCAGCATGTGAATTATCCCTACAGAGCACAAGATCCCTGAGAAGGAGGAGCCCTGGACGCTGAGACACCAGGAAAGTAGGCTTTTAGATGATATTTTCTGCTTCTCATGAGATGACGGTGTCTACTGATCCTATTCAAGTGTGTAAAATGAGAGCCCCCTGGCAAGGATCAGCAGAAGGTCTTTGCTGCTGGGCCCTGGGCTCTTCCTTTCAGTGGGGAGGCCAAGAGCCTCAAGAAGGAAGGAAGGAAGGAAGGAAGGAAGGAAGGAAGGAAGGAAGGAAGGAAGGTAGGTGGGAGGGAGGGAGGGAGGGAGGGAGGGAGGGAGGGAGGGAGGGGAGGGTTTGCCCGGTGCCATCAGGCCCGTGTGTCACCCTAAAGAGAAGGGCAGCCATCGCCACTGCTGGAATCATGTCCCCATTTCCTGGGCAGGACATTCAAGAAGGCCTCCTCCTGTGTGTTTCGTGCATCACCTCGACGGTGCCCCCAGGAATAGTCACCGGAGGGAACTGTGCAGCTGAGCCAACCTGCCTGGGAACACGGCCTCCTTCCTTTAAGAAGTGGAAAACTCGCCCAGTGCTCTCTCTGTTGTTGTTTTTCCGGTCCTTATCCTTGTCCTTGTCGTCGTCATCGTTACTGTTGTTAACAAGTGAATGAGAGTGAGTCAGAAAGAGAAAAACAAATATTGTATATTCACACATATATGTGGACTGCAGAAAAATGGTACACATCAACTGGTGTGCAAGGCAGAAAGAGAGACACAGATGTAGAGCACAAACATATGGACACCAAGTGGGGAAAGCGGGGAGGGTTGGGGGGGAATGAATTGGAAGATTGGGGTACCAAATTGTACACTCTAAATATATACAGTTTATTGTAAAACATGAAAAGAAAAAAAGTTAAGAAAAAGTGAATGATGCCTCCGTCTAGAGGAATACTTGGCAGTTATTATGTTCAGGACCATTTCTTTTTCTGCCATTGATGGAAAACTCCTTGGATCCCGTTAGCATTTATGGATTCAAGGAGTGCAGTTCTTCATAGGTTCTGTCACGTCGTTAGGAGGGGAATCCTCATCAAGTTGCTTCAACCAGGACTATGTGTCCTTCAGATGCGGAGATGGAAATGAATGGTGCTCTGCGGGGCGGTGGGGGGGCGGGGGCGCGATGATAGGCACCCAGGACTCCTTCCCCCAGGCCTCCTTTTGTTCCCTCACTGCTTCCTGGAGAAGGGACACCCCCCCCCCCCACGCACACACCGTCTAGGTGTGCTATTTGCTGTCCATAATTTCCCGTGCCCTTTGGGCATGGCTGATAGAGACGGACATGAAGCAGCAGGACGGCAAGCTGGCACCTGGGCCTAGGGAAGTTTCACAAGTGAAATATCAGAACTGGAGCTGGGACAGACATGCCTCCCCTTCCCGGGGCCGGGGGGGGGGGGGGGTGCGGAAGCTGGGCTGGGGGAGCTGGAGACGAGGGGCACAGAGAGAGGCAGGGAAGGGAGGCCCCACGTGGGCCTGGGAGAGACGGGGATGGGGAGGGCGGGGCGGTGGGGGGCAGGGGGCCACTGCTGACCGGCCTGGGTTCGGGTTCCCTGTCCCCCGTCCTGCTGAGAACGTGCCTTTGCTTCCTGCCCTCAGGTGTGCGAGAGGAGCACGTTTCTTTTCAATAAAGACCAATACATCATGTCACACTATGTTTGGTTTTGCTTGTTCATGTTCCAGACGAGGCCAACGAACTCTCCCAGGGGAGGTGTGGGTACAAAGGATCTGACAGGATGGGAGGGTGCGGGTCTGCGCATGGGCCAAGAAATCCAGAAAATCTGTCGTAGCTGAGACTCAGGCCTTTTTCAGAAATAGGCCAAGAGAGTTCAGCTTTGACCATTCCCTGCCAAGCAGTCATCACAGGTGCTTCCTGGAAGGGATTGAGTTGCAGAAACCAGCGTGGCCCGCAGCCCTCAGGCCTCAGCCCGGCAGGCAGGCAGGCAGGCAGCGGCTATTGTCTGTTGGTCCCGCCCCCGCCCCCGCCCCCGCCCCCGCCCGCTTCTCCACCGCTCGCTCCTTCCCAAGTCGCCAGGGCTGATAGTTGCCGGGAGAGGGGGAGGGGAAGTCCGGACGCTTCATTCCGCAGGGCCTTGTTCAATCGCTTCATTCAAATGCAGAATGCTCTCCGGTCAGATCGGGAGCCTTTGACTTTGCCTCGAGCTCCCCTTTATCGAACGGCTTTTTTTTTTCCTTCCCCAATTTCCCCACCCTTAGGCTGCCCCCTCCAAACTGCAGGGAGGGAGGGAGGGAGGGAGGGAGGGAGGGAGGGAGGGAGGGAGGGAGGGATGGGTGAAGGTTGTGTGAGAACTTCTCCTTGTCTCAGGCAAATAGGAGTCCCCTCTTTTTCCTAACCCAGGAAACCCCACTAAACCATTTGAGAATCACGGACATGCGTGGAAGCAAACGTCTTAACTTGAGATCGTGCTCTGCTGTGGGAGGACAGAAAGGAGGGCCAGAATGTCCGGTCTTGTGCTGTCCAGTTCTTAAGCGACTTGAATTCAAGGAGACACATTTTGGGGCGGCCTACTCTGAACATATTGAAAGCTGACCTGGTGACTGTGTGTGTGTGTGTGTGTGTGTGTGTGTGTGTGTGTGTGTGTGTGTGTGTGTGTGAGGGAGAGGGAGATGGAGGGAGGGAGGGAGGCGGGGAGGGAGGGAAAGGGAGAAAATAGGTTAGTAGAGGCCTCCATTTCATGGAAACTGTTTCTGAGTTCTGAGAACAGGTCGGTTCTGTGAAACAGTTATCATATCTCCTCTCAGGAGGCAGTGATGTTGATGGGCTCCCAAAAACTAGGCCTGTGGTGCAAGCAATCAGGTTATTTCCTAAGAGGCACTTGTATGGAAACCAAAGGAAGACAAAGGTCCATCACTGGAGCCGATTATAAACCAGTGGGGGGGGGGGGGGGAGCGTGTGGGGGGCGGTGTCAGTGAAGAAGATTTGTAGATGTTAGGGTGGAAGCAACTTTAGCAGTTTGAAATGGCTGTGATGATGTCGGGTGTTTGGTTCGACTTTCAGAGTGGCTCTCACAGAAACAGGCACCAGGATGGTTTCCACAGGAGCTGTGGTGGCCATGTCTCTAAAGTTTTCACCAAGTCCTGCAGCTTCGGTCTGTAGGGCTTCAGGCAAAGGGCCGTTTTCGTTGTCAGTGATGCCAAGTCAAAAGGGTGGGCGAAAGTGGGAAACATTCATGGAGAGAGTTGTAGCCAGATATTGGGGGCAACTTGAAAGACTTCAGGATCCAGTCCGGTTTTCAGGTGAAAAGCAACACCCTAAGGAAAATGAATAGCACCAGAATCTCATATCCACAAGTGTGTATTCCCGTTTTATGGAAACGTAACGTGGGCCTCTAAGGAACGCGTGCAAGTGACTCTCTTGCCAAAGAAATAAGGAGCCTCACGGAGAGTTTCTGAATTCTGGACGGAGCAGGTAGGGAGAAAAAGAGAAGTGATTCCATTTTGCTGACAAGGGTACAAGTCACCAAATGGATGTCCAACTTTTAAAATAAATTGGGTTTTGTTTGTTTTCATTTTCCCTTGTAGCTGGAAAAGAAAAGATTTCACAATCCGTCCTGTTCTCTCTCTCTCTCTCTCACTCAGGTTAGGAGATTCTTTTCTGTTTGAAATAATGGAAGCATTTATAATGTCGTGCAGTTTCAGGTGTACAGCACAGTGATTTAGATAGAAAGATAGGTAGATAGATAGATAGATAGATATAGATTCTGTTTCAGATTTTTTTTCTCTTACAGGTTATTACAAAGTATTGAGTATAGTTTCCTGTGCCAAGTCGTAAGAGCTTGTTGATTATCCACTTTACGTATAGGAATGTGTATATGTTCATCCCAAGCTCCTAAGGTATCCGCACCCTGCCCCCCCCCCCCCCCGCCCCCAGCGGCTTCCCCAATCAGTCCTATTGTAGACAAGTAGTCATACACACACTATCATCCTAGTCCTCAGTTCATTCAGCCCCACGTAGGTCACTCGTTCTTCTCGGAGTCCAGTTTTCCCATCGGCCCTGTCAATCTTGCCTGATGATTGAGCGTGACTGGAAAAGTGATGGTCCCAAGAAGTTTGCAAGAGCTTTTGTGAAGGCTCATAGGACTTGCCCAGCGAAGTGGGTGCCTTGATCACTGCAGGCTGTGGAAGGTATACCCAAAGTGGCAAACACAATTTTTTTTTAACCGTCTCTATGCCATGGTGAGGACAGAAGGCTTGCAGCAAGGGAAGGCTTCAACCCACATGGAAACCATACTCACCGTCACAGGAACGTTTGGATGACCCTTACTACGTGCCAGTGGAGTGAAGTCCAGTGGCCGGGGCTCAGGGGTTCCTGAGAGAGGAGGTCTGACGCCTCTGGGGACAAAGAGAATTGTTTTCCCCCAGGGTGACAAGCATGACAGGTCAGCCATTGCAGGTAACCTGTAGAAATCTTCCCACCAGCATCTATTTACAATTGGAGCCATTCGAAATGCACCAAGGTGGGTGGCGGAATGCGGGGGGCGGCGGGGACCTGGGGGGGGGGGTGAGGTTCCCCAGGAAGCCTGAGACATGGAGACCCAGTGGCCGGCCGGGCTGCTGCCCCTCTCTGGGGTCTGCTGTCCCTCTCTGGGGTCTGCTGTAGCCCCGACCCTCTGTTGAATGGACAGAATGGAATTGATCCACGTGTGGCCCCCCCCCACCCCCCATCATCTTTCAAGAGGCTGTTGTTGCCGCCTCGGCATGAAACTCGGGTGGAATATCTCCTTGATACTGGGCTCAGTCCCTGTCGTGTGAGCCTCCATTTGGACGACCGAAAACCCTGTATGCCAGGGCAGAGAAGAAGGATCCCATCATTTCCAGAGCAGCTGGAACACACCCGTGTATAGACACAAGCCAAAGAAGGCTTCACGTTCCTTCCTCTTCGACAACGCTTCCCATGTCAGGAAACCTCTCCAGGAAGCCTACTCCGTTTCATGGCTCTGCTTTCGAAGGAGAGAGAACACATTCTTGAGCTAGGCCCTCTCCTCTTGGATCCTCTCTCAACATGCATTCTAAGTGCAAAAGACTTCATGTGTCATTCGGTTTGGGGGCAAATGTGTCCAAAATACCCCAACGAGTGTAAAACAGTTAGATAGGTCACTGGGGAACAGTGCCTCCTTAGCCACGTCACCCACATCCCAGGGAAAGACTTGCTAGGCAAAGAGAGAAGCCTCTTTCCTTGTGAGCCAACCCTGGCTCTTTGAATATCAAGAGGACTAAGTCCACGTGAGTCCCCCAAGACCTGATAAAGGTAACCTAGAAAAGAAGTGATGATTTTTAGAAGACATAAGCCTGCCTGCCTGCCTGCCTTCCTTCCTTCCTTCCTTCCTTCCTTCCTTCCTTCCTTCCGGAAAAAGGAAGGAAAGCTTTCTCTCTCATGACGGAGAGAGCAGAGCAATAGAAGAAACACCCAAGCCCGAGCCCAAAGTTGGCCTTTTTCACCGAGAGACAGAAAACTGAATTCTAGTTTTGCACTGGTTTCCTGTTGATACGAACACTCATGTGTGTCCTTGAATCCATCCTCATCTTAAGCAGTCCTGACCACGGTTCCCATTCCTTTCCGAAGATTCTTCTCCTCAGAAACCTTTTCCAATCGCCTGTGCCCAGTTTTAGCTTTTCCCTTGTGTCCTTTGTTTCCCATTTCGAAATGACTAGCTTTAGGACCGAAATGTCTTTTTTTCCCTCCCCCAAACCTTATCTGCATACCTTCTACCTTGCCTCCCCCCTCCCCACACTCCCCAAAGAGGTCCTCTTCCTACAATGAGGATGGCGACCTCGGGTAGCTTGGACCACACACGTTCCTTCTTTAGGATGCCTCATCCTTGGACATTTGTCACCGCCCCCCCCCGCCCCCCACCCCACCCCACCCCACCCCACCCCAATCCAATCCAATGAAAGTAAGGAAGCCAACCACAGTGACCCGTGTGAACATGGACTGCCTTGTAGAAGTCCAGGCTCCTGCCTAGTTTGTGGTTTCCCTAAAGCGCAAGATCTGTGTAGGCATGGAAGCACGCATATGCTCCAACTCTCCGGAGCAGGGAGACCCTTAGGCTTGTGGAGCTAGGGACGTTTCAGCATTTTCCCTTCTTTGGAGATGATGTAGACAGGCTGCTGAATGTCCATTCTTTCATGGCACTCAGTCCACCCCTAAACCTAGAGATGTTGGAAAGTCTTGAAGTCGGCCTATGGAAAAGAGTTCTTGTGGAAGACGTTCCCTTACACATTCTCCTCATCTCGTCCACACTTCTGTCCTCTGTGTGTTATGAGCGGTCCCACTTGGATGATTCGTGATTTCTTAAGACAGGAAAGCAGTCAGTCCTCATCTCTACACCTCCCGGCCGCCCCCTCCACCACCCTGTTCCCGTGAGAGATTTTCTTCCTGCTTTCAGACGGGAGAAGGAAAGGAGGGTCCGTGTTCCCCTCCTGTTGTCACCTCGCATGGCAAAATCTCCCTATGCCACGGAGGCCCATTTGGGGGCGGTGTCCTGCGGGCCCGAAGACCTTCCGAGTCAACCTCAAGGAGGATGAGGATGTTCTCTCTTGCCACCGAACCGGTGAACCCGATGGCCTTCTAAGCAATGATGTCTCATCAGCCCACCCCACCCGTTTCACACAGAACGGAACAGCCTCTCCTGGATGACTCGGAGCAGGGGAGTTCCTGGGTCTGTCAGAGAGGGCCCTCTGCTGGCGGTGGGTGAAAAAGCACTGCACAGGACAGGAGGTGTTCGTGGTGTCCTTGGGAAGGAAAGGCGGGGGGGCATTTTATTCTTGGAAAGCTTATGCTGGCCCAGGATGTACACTATGAAAGATGATGCGACCTCATTTGGGGCGGGCACCAGAGGAGGGAGACGCGGGGCGGGGGGGGGGGGGGGGGGGGCGGGGAGGTGTAGAAACGCATAAAAGCGGTCCTACCTTAAATGAATAAAAAAATAACAAGCAATATAACATGTACAATAAA
>NW_026648585.1:0-2500 GCF_030028045.1 Hippopotamus amphibius kiboko | reverse complement strand
GCGCGGCACGCTCGCACACCGACGGGGGGCGCGCAGCGTGGCGGCGGGGCGGCCCTCCCCGCCGCGGGGAGGGCCGCTCGCGAGGCGTACGCCAAAGAGGCACAGCGAGAGCGTCTGCTGCGTCCGAGGACCCCGGTCCCCGCCCACGCTGGGAGGCGGGGGCGGGAGACCGCGGGTTCGGGGCCGGAGGCCGCACCCCTGCCTTCCGCACACCCCGGCAGGCGGGGCGGAAGAGAGGCGAGGAGCCCGCGGACAGAACGAGAAGAGCGGTCCCGTCCCCCAGGAACGTCCGTCCCTCGTCTGGCACGGCTTAGGCCCAGCCCAGCGGAGCGTGGCACCACCACATCAATCGGTTGACCCACCCAGCCTAAAGCCACGGCGGGGGAGGCCCGCAGGGGAGGCACGGCGAAGACCCATCACACGGAGGCCCGCTTCCGCCTCGCCGGCGCCCCTTCGTCTCGGGCAAAGAGCAGCCAGCCACCCCAGAACGAGAACGCCTGACACGGGGCACAGAGCCTGTGGGGTGGGGTCGTGCCGGCCACTCACCACCGGGTGCCTGCAGCGGGGGCAGCGCACAGGGTCGAGCACCCGACGCCACCTGGCCCCGCCGCCCTCGGGCTCAGCCAGAGGCCGGAGGCGGCACCGCGGGTCGGGGCAGCCGGACGCGCACGCAAGAGCCGGCGCGCAGGCCCAAGCGGGCAGCTCAAGCGGCAAGGACCGAGCCGGGCGTCAGACAGCCGCCCCCAGCCCGGAGTCCTGCCCGCGTCCGGAGCCCCAGCGTCTATCGGCGACAGACGCAGAAGAACACCGTATCAGCACCTATCTGGTGGCAAAAAGGCCCCATTTCCGGCGGAAGAAATCATCGCGCCCGACAGCGGGGCCCACCCACGAGGTTCACGGGGGCCCCCGGAACCTCGGTCCGGCCACCTGCCCCCAACACTTCCCCATCCACACTTGCCCCGGAGCGCCCGGGGCCACCTGGTCGACCCGGGGATGGAGGGGTGGCAGAGTGGGCCGGGGACACGGGGGAGAGGGAGCGGGCTGGGGACGCCCTCCCCGGTCCCCCCACGCGGGCAGGCACCGGTCCATCCGAGTCTCCGGGCCAGGACTTGGTTCCAAGAAAGAAACACAGCACCCCTCCGAGCCGCCTCCGATGAGCGGGCCCCATGAGGGACCACGCCCGGGCCCGGGAGCCCCTCCCCGGGCCACCCAGTATGGCTCGCGCCAGTCCCCACCTCCCGGCCCGGACTCGGGGTGGAGAGCGGAGGGGGGAGACAAAGTCGCGTCCGACGACCGGGACCCACGCGGGCACGCTGACAGGCCGGGTGCACCCTCGCCGGCCACCTGCGCGAGCAGGGGCCGGTCCGTCCACGTCTCCGGACCCATCGGGACTTGAACCCATTTCTCCAGGGAGACGCCCGGAGCCCACGGGGCAACGCACCCAGGCCCGGGCCAGCCTCTCCGGGTCACCGCTGGCGGCCCAGGCCGGTCCTCACCTCTGGAGTCCGGCTCGGAAAACCATCGGCCCGAAAGCATCTGACGACCGGGACGCACGCGCGTCCACCACCGAGCCCGTGGCGGCCTCCACCGGCCTCAACGCTCGGCCCGAGCCGGTCCCCACCTCCGGAGCGGGACGCGGGGGGCACCGGGAAAGGGAGGTGGGGGGGGTCGGGGAACGAACGCTCCCAAGGGCGGCCCAGGAGAAGGCCGGGCCACCAAGTCCCAGGCGCTCCGGGCGCGGCAGACCCTCTCCTCTCCCACCGCGGCGGCACGACCCGACATGGGTTCCCGCGGCCGGAGGGGCACGGGCGCATGCTGGTCGACCCGGCCAGGCGGCCCCTCAGCCCCGGCTCGGGAGCGCGGCGGCAGTCACAGCCCCATAGATCTGCAGGCCCAATCTCAGGCGACAGCAGGAGGCGCCTACGCCTCGGCGCCACCGGGGCTGCCAGCACCAGCGTCGCCCGCCTCCCGGAACTCTGCTTCGGGCCCGGCGGCTGAGTCACAGCCCTCGACAAGGTCGCCGGAGCTCCGGAGGGAAGGGACAATATAAAAGCGGCCGCCAGGTGGCGCCCGACAACCGGCTCGAACGTCCCCGGGCCGGATCCCGGTCGCCGGCCGGCCACCGAGGACGCCGGAGCGCCGGGCCGCCCAAACGCCCGAGCTCCTCCCGGAGCGGGGCGGGCGTCCCGCGCGGCCCCGAGGGGTCCGCCTCGGAGCTAGCTCCCGGCCCGACACGACACGACACGACACGACACGGCGCGTCCCGATCCCCGGCAGCACACGGGGGCGGGGGTAGCTGGCAAGATGCCGCCGGGAGGCTGCCTGGAAGGGGACGCGATTCCAGGCCATGGGGGGGGGGGGGGCGCGGGGAATTCCACGGAGACGCCCACAGTGCCACAAGCGAGATCCCCAGCTCCCCGGAGGGTGAGAGGGAGGGAGGGAGGGAGGGAGGGAAGGCGGGGACCAGCGAAACGAAACCAGGCAAGCGCTCAGAGAACGA